>NW_024879155.1:41977-42665 GCF_018340385.1 Cyprinus carpio | reverse complement strand
TTATATTAATTGGACATATTATCTTTAAATGATAACAAGCTGTCTACTACCTTACATGTATGCAAATGAACCACATGCTTTAATAGCATGGCTGTTTTCCAGTGCTACCTTGTTTGAGTAAATTATATAAACTGTAACTGGGGGTAATGTACTTGAGGATTGCATATTTAAGAAAATAACTAGATAGATATTACTCATCAAACTTTAACTGGCCATGTTAAATTTACTCAATTCCTTTGCCAAATGTATTTTTTTAAATTCAATACTTAAGTTTATTTAAAATTTATGTGTGCAAAAACTTGCAAAATACAAATTAAGTAAATCTACTTATTGTTTTTTTTTCAGTGTAGTAGTTGCATATTTTGGTGCAGGAGCAGCGGCAATTAGTGCAGCAGCGGTTCAAGGAGGAGCAGCAGCAGTCAAAGGAGGAGCAGCAGCAGTCACAGGAGGAGCAGCTGCAGTCGCAGGAGGAGCAGCAGCAGTCGCAGGAGGAGCAGTTGCAGTCGCAGGAGGAGCAGCAGCAGTCGCAGGAGGAACAGCAGTCAAAGGAGTAGCAGCAGCAGTTGCAGGAGGAGCAGCTGCAGTCGCAGGAGGAGCAGCAGTCACAGGAATACCAGCAGTTGCAGGAGGAGCAGCAGTCACTGGAGGAGAAGCAGAAGTCACAGGAGGAGCAGACCAGGTCGCAGGA
>NW_024879155.1:40732-41962 GCF_018340385.1 Cyprinus carpio | reverse complement strand
AGGAGCAGCTGCAGTCGCCGGAGGAGCAGCAGTCGCAGGAGGAGCAGCAGCAGTCACAGGAGGAGCAGCTGCAGTCGCAGGAGGAGCAGCAGTCACAGGAGGAGCAGCAGCAGTCGCAGGAGGAGCAGCTGCAATCGCAGGAGGAACAGCAGTCACAGGAGTAGCAGCAGCAGTCGCAGGAGGAGCAGCTGCAGTAAGAGGAGGAGTAGCAATCACAGGAGGAGCAGCTGCAGTCGCAGGAGGAGCAGCAGTCACAGGAGGAGCAGCTGCAGTTGCCGGAGGAGCAGCAGTCACAGGAGGAGCAGCTGCTGTCGCAGGAGGAGCAGCAGTCACAGGAGTAGCAGTAGCAGTCACAGGACGAGCAGCTGCAGTCAGAGGAGGAGTAGCAGTCACAGGAGGAGCAGCTGCAGTCGCAGGAGGAACAGCTGCAGTCGCAGGAGGAGCAGCAGTCACAGGAGTAGCAGCAGCAGTCACAGGAGGAGCAGCTGCAGTCGCAAGTGCAGTTTTTGGTGCAGGAGCAGCTGCAATTAGTGCAGCAGTGGTAGCAGCAGTCGCTGGAGGAGCAGCAGTCGCAGGAGAAGCAGCTGCAGTCGCAGGAGGAGCAGCAGCAGTCGCAGGAGGAGCAGCAGCAGTTGTAGGAGGAGCAGCTGCAGTTGCAGGAGGAGAAGCAGTCACAGGAGGAGCAGCAGCAGTCGCAGGAGCAGCCGCAGCATTTGCAGAAGGAGCAACAGTCACAGGAGGAGCAGGAGCAGCAGCAGCAGACACAGGAGCAGCAGCAGTCACAGGAGGAGGAGCAGCAGCATTCGCAGGAGGACCAGCAGCAGTCGCAGAAGGAGCAGCAGTCGCAGGAGGCGCAGCGGAAGCAGGAGCAGTGGCTGGAGGTGCCGGAGCAGCACCGGGTACAGGGGTTAGTGCAGGTACGATCTCTGCAGGTGTTCTTGGAGTCATAGCTGTTGTTAATAATAGAGATACGAAAAAGCTGTTTGGACTGAACAAATATATTATTTAAACTTTGAAATTTTAATAGATTAAATTATACATTTGTTTTTTCTCTTTTTTTTCAAAGATAAATGCTGTTTTGGGTTTTCTGGAATGATGTGGTCAAAACAATACAAAATGTCTACATGCTCTTACTCGAAAACTCTCCAAAGGGCTTTATGTACAACCGTTACAGCCTTTTGTCACTTTGAGCAAGTATATGATGAAAAAAATAAAATAAAAAATAATAAT
>NW_024879155.1:39623-40628 GCF_018340385.1 Cyprinus carpio | reverse complement strand
CTGGGGGCATAAATTAAGAGTATACCCACCTCTCCAGGCACCACTGCACGACTGGGCTACACTGTTTTCCTTACAGTTCAAACAAACAGATTACAAATTTCGGACCGCAAAGCAAAATTTGCTAGAGACTGAACGGGAAAGGCGCGTTTGTTTGTAACGTGACTTATAGGAAACTAAACCCCTTCACTGAGCTTTTTCTTGGGAGTTGTGCTGCGTAGCTGATACATGCATTGATCCTCAGCGTCACTACAGGTAAGTAGTTCTAACAACCGTTAGCTACTCACCAATACTGCTGTAACATGTAGCCTACATATGACAATACGCCTACAATTTATACTACTGCTGTAACATGTAGCCTACATATGACAATATGGCTTAAATTTGTAATTATGTATAGTATTTATACTCAGATAGAGTCAGAATAGCCATCTGTGACAACCTATTTACATTATGGGATTATTATTTTTTTTTTTTAAATCTTGTGTACATTTTGGGACTTTTTATTTAAAAGAAAAATGAAAAGGTTCTATCTACAGAGTTAAATGGAATGCAAAAACGTTGAAGCTCAATATCTCAAAACTATTTGGAATGCATAAGAGGGGACGGTTGCAACATTCATTAAAATAATTTCTTAAATATCATTTTGAGATTTATTTTATTTTTGCACAGACAGGGTCTTTAATAAGTTAAATTGGCTGTATAAACACAAAGAATAGTAAACACACACACACACACACACACACACACACACACACACAGCAGCGGGTATCATTTATGCTGCGGCACACGGGGAGCAGTTGGGGGTTCAGTGCCTTCCTCAAGGGCACCTCAGTCATGGTATTGTCGGCCCGAGACTCAAACCCACAATCTTGGGATTATGAGTCAAACTCTCTAACCACTAGGCCACGAATTCCCCACAAACATGTGTTAAGAACTAGTTTGACTGACTAGCTGATTACCAGGTAATCAGTCTTATTTAAAAAAAAAAAAAAAAAAAAAAATGCT
>NW_024879155.1:38585-39507 GCF_018340385.1 Cyprinus carpio | reverse complement strand
AAAGGTGAGATACCTGACTATTGAAAGGGATTCTTTACCAATCCATAAAATTACAATGTTGTAATGTTGTGGCAAGCTTTTACATTAGTGTTGTGGTAAGGGACAGCATGTCGGGACGGTTGCAACTGTCCCAACACTGACAGCTGTGATAAAACTTGGTATATTAGCTTGACACAGTATCTTTGACACATGCTATGCCTAAAGTATATAATAATATATTAGAAGCTAATGATATGGATTAAGTTTATAATAATATATTAGAACCAAAATGCAATTTTTTTTATTTATTTTATTTTATTTTATTTATTTTTTATTGAGTTTCCGCCAAAATCAGTATATTATCTGGTCGGTATTGAAAAGTCCATTTTTTTATTTTAAGCAAAATACCATATCCACCGAATTATGTTTTCTCCCTTTATTCCAAACCGCGACAAATGCCAGTCTCCTTTCTCTGCAGAACACAATATATCCACTCAACCAATCACAGCGCACCATTCCACGCACTCCAGACAATAATGGCGGTGGTTTGAATACACCCGGAATCCTAGTTTTCCTTATCTACTTTGTACTTTGTGATCAACAAACAACGGCTGCATGTGATTGTCATACGCATCTCGTCAGTAAAGCCAGTTCTGTGATTAATCTCCATCCATCATGTGCTTTCGGATGGAGATGCGTTTATTAATGATGTGCTTTGGGATGTAACGTTCATAATCGCAGATGAGTCGCATTCGATTATGAACGTGATATTCCATAGCTTGTCACTGTAAGTGTTTCACAGCGCACCATTCCACGCACTCCAGATAATGTTTTTTTGTATAGTCAACTAATATGAATGTAACATGGCAAAGATGAATGCACTTTTGGAAGTTGAGGTGAATGAACAGCGCTCTCTTCCACCCTCAATACCCATGGCTGAAGT
>NW_024879155.1:30487-38410 GCF_018340385.1 Cyprinus carpio | reverse complement strand
GTTGGGGTGGGGGGGGTAAAGATGTGCATTCTTTATTTTTCTGTGTACAATGAACTTCTAACCATTACAAATCACAACAACCTGCTAACCTCTTGCAGTAATTTTGTTGATGGAGATCTGTGTCTGAAGTATTCAGTGATTATGTCTGGATGAAACTCTGATCACAAAGCACAGAAACAACAGGTGGTCACACATTTACTCTGTTTTCTTCAGAATAGAACCCTGAGCTCTGATCATTTTAAATTTGTTGTAGGCAAAAATAAAATAGCATGCATCAGACTCTGTATGTCGTGAAGGCTTACATATCGCTTTCAAACAGTTAGAAGACACTGAAGCCAAATAAATCAGTGGTAAGAAAAAAACATAATAAATGACCCCAACATCCCGTATGAAGAGTCAAGTGATTAACTTCAGCATATTATTTGCATCTTACAGAGACTGATATTATCAACAAGACAAGGATAATGGAGAGTAAGTTATTACATTATTTCACAATTTCACTTAAATGAACAATCATTGATAAAGAGTTATTACATTTTTATACTTTCCTGTTTTTTCTTTTTCTTTTCTTTTTTCTTTTTTTGCCAGGGAGAAAGATTGTGCTTCTTGGGAAAAACAGGAGATGGCAAAAGCAGCGCCTGGGAATACAATTCTTGGAAAAAAGTAGCTCACCTACTAAAGCTTCAGCTAATTCTGTACAGATAAATGCATCGCAGACGGAGTCGCAGGGAAGAAAGATCACAGTGATCGCATACACCTGGAGCGCCTTTGGACACAGTGATCGGGATAACAAGGAGATAAAACGAGATCCTCAAAGCCTGATTGAATGCGCTTCAGGCATCGATGCTTTTGTCATGGTCCTAAAGGTCGGAAGATACACCAAACATGAAAACAAGGTGGTACAGAAAATCCTGAACACTTTCAAAGATGAACACGTCTTGAAACACACAGTGATCTTATTCACTTTTGGTGATCAATTAGAAGACCAAACCATTGTAGAGTTTGTGAAGGCCAGTTCACAGCTTCAGCAGTTGGTTGATAAATGTGGAGGTCGCTGTCACGTCATCGACAACAAATACTGGAACAACTGTAACGCAGGAGACAAGAGCAACAAGGTACAGGTGAAAAATCTGCTGGAGACAATTGACAAGATGGTGAAAGAGAACGGCTGCTACAGCAATGAGCTTCTTCAGATGTTGGAGAAAGAGATTCAAAAGGAAATGAAAAATAATAAGAACATGCCTCCAGAAGAGCAACGAGAAAGAGCAAAGAAAAGTATTTATGAAAAAATTATGGAGCAAATTACAGGAGCATTAACAGGGGCACTGATTGGTGCTCTTCTGGGTGCAAGTGTTACATTAGCTTCAGTTGTGGCTGTATTACTTAAAATTTGTCCTTTGAAAGAACTGTTAAGAGCCAAGGTAGCTGGAAGCTGCAGTAGCAGGGAGGAGCTGCAGTCTGAGGAGGAGCTGCAACAGAGTTGAAGGCTGCAGTCAGAGGAGGAGCTGCAGTCGAGAGGAGCTGCAGCCTGAGTTAGCTGCAGTCGCAGGAGGAGCTGCAGCCTGAGGGGAGGAGCTGCAGTCGCAGGAGGAGCTGCAGTCGCAGGCTGAAGCTGCAGCTCCAGGAGGAGCCGTGCCTGCAGGAGGAGCTGCAGTAGCAGGAGGAGCTGCAGTCGCAGGGGAGGAGCTGCAGTAGCAGGAGGAGGTGCAGGTCGCAAGAGGAGGAGCTGCAGTCGCAGCTGAAGCTGCAGCCCAGGAGGAGCTGCAGTCGCAGGGAGGCTGCAGTCAGAAGGAAGCTGCAGTCTGAGGAGGAGCTGCAGTCTAGGCCAGGGCTGCAGTCGCGGGAGGTGCAGTGGGAAGCAGGAGTAGTTGGGGTGCTGGAGCAGCAGCGGTGCAGGATTAGTGCAGGTACGATCTCTCTCTTTGGTAGTGTTCTGAGTCGAAAGCTGCTTTGCAGGAGCTGTTGGAGGAGGAATCACTGGATAAACCTATAGCTGATGCTGATTCAGTGTATGACGCTATGATCAAGGCAGCAACGGGTTAACTTTATAAATGCAACAAGTTGCATTTGAGAAAACACAACTTGTTGTGACTTGCTTTAAATTTAAAAAAACAGTAAAAACATGTTGAAAATACATATTTTCCTGTAAATTAGTAAACCTTACTTAAAGCATGCAAACGTTTGCCTTAAAAGAAAAACAAGTGAAAAAAAAAAATCATCACTACAGGCTTTCTACAGCATAATTTGGCATGGTTTGAAGATTTTGTAATCAGACCGTTTTTCCAAACAAAATATATAACTGGAACTGCTTCTACTAGTAACTGCCATTTAACAGGAAAAGTGCCTTGATTGTCCTGCTCCCATTCATATGCATTTATTTGATGATTTCTTTATAAAACATTTTGAATTGTCCGAAGTTTTGGGTTAAAAGACTTTAAAAAGAGGAAACAGGAAAGTACTTCTGTTTTCACATAGCGGCAACATTACAGATGGGTTTCTTTTTTAAAAACATGCAAGTTTTACCTGATCTCGCCCTCCTTCCTCATAAACACAACTGAGATAAATACAGCAATACAGAAAATAATGAAACTGTTAACTCTGGCAAAGACAGAGTGATTACGTGTAGTCTCGTAAAATAGAGAATAATTTTTTTTTAAATAGTATGCTTAAACAAATACCATGTACAGTGCATTTTTTTTTTTTTTTTTTTTAATTACATCTCGTACCGTATGTATTAAATGCTGCACATCATTTTCATTAAAATGTGTAGTCCGTTTGCAGCGCTATGGAAAAATAACAGGTAATTTTTTGTGACTGTACGCTACTCAACATAGACGCAGACTGGATAGAAGTAATTGTGTTTTCGGCAACCGCATTATTTGGCAAACATTTCTTCTAAAACACTTAGAAAAAGGAGATATTATTTGTTATGTATTATATGATTTAATGAATTGTGCTCGTTGCCTATGTTGTTTTTTTATATATATTGTCACCTTCATTACTCATTTTATTATTTGGTAATATACTTTAATTGCTTTACTTTATTACTTCCGGTAAAAATAGAACGAAAAGCATTTACCATGACTGGTAAAACGCTCAAATTGCTTATATCGGTAAAAACGCAAGTGATGTTGAGGCTGTCTTAGTCAAGTTTATGCACAACAAAGTGTGCACATCGTATGTATGTGATTAATCACCTGGTAAAGTGCCTTGTTGAATGACAAAGCTTTAATCCGTCTGATGAAGAGCTTGCTCGCTCAAAAACATCACATGTGATAGTCCAAGTTATTACATTTCAGCCTTTGTTTTTTTTTAATACTTCCTATTACTTTATGCGTTTTAGTATTACTGTATAAATCATATTTTGTAGCATAGCATAGTAAGACGGTCTAGCCTCAAGGAGTCTAGTGCTCAGAAATTGATCTTTGGTAACATACTTTTGAAATTTATGATGATCAGAGACAAAGTGTTACTTTAAGAAAGTGAAATATTTTTACTAAAATCTCTACTTTTTTCTCTTTCACTTGCCTTTCTGCTTCAAGTTCGCAGTTCCCCATTTTAAGTGTTTGGGGCTTTTCGGTGCTGTGGTATATCAGAATCAAGAACAACGAATCTACTTCTTCGACAGAGAGGTCAAACAAAAACAAAACGTTAACAAGCTGGGTAGCTGAACTGGACATTGTCACAATAACAACTCTTAAGTGACCACGCTTGATTATGCAAATAACAAATGAGGAAACCTTATGGAAAGGACCAACAGCCAGCACACATTACATATGCTGGCTTTACATGTCACGATTATTTTGGCTCCATTGTTATGAGGAAGTTTGATCACATCTTTACCCCCAGATGCCAATATCATCTGACTCTTGAGTCACCATTGGCAAGATAGCAAGGATTAAGTAGTGGTCCAAAGAAAAGACAAAATGAATATAATTACGTCCAACATGTTGTAGATTAGTGATGCGTACACAAGCCGATTATATGATGAGTCGTTTTCCCACCACATTACGCTTTATTTTTCTTTTTGGTGGCCATTTATCAAAAGACAACCTGATTAACTGAAGTGACACTGAAAGGATTTTTTCCAATAGGCTTATATAAGAAGAAAATGAAAAGCTACTGTAGACATACATCACAAACTGTCCACTTGATATTGGTGCAACAAACTAAATGATAAATTATTAAATACTTACAAATGCTTTGGATTCTGGATTGATGATGATGGCAAAGTCTTTGAAGGTTTAACAACAGATTTGCATGAAAATGAAAATGCTCAGTAAAGGTGTACAGTATGCATAGTATTCATTGAATACAGTATATATGCATAGCTCATAGTGTTCCCGTTGCTGTCTTCACAGTCTTCATGCGGGCACACACATTATAAGTGAGGAATGTTCACCAGTTTACTGCTGTTGCCTTTTAACGGGTCTGCCAACATGCCGAATTGAGTATCAGAAAAATGCTATGATTTTAAAATTCTCATTTATAAAAGTAGATCTGCACCAATATTTTTGCATATAGTATGCTGCAGCATCATTGATGCGTAATCAAAAGTATTTACAGGCATTGTGTTTGTTTTTTATGTTTCCTCTGTAACTTTGTGGCGATGAACTCAAAGTATTTATTTGCTTTACGTTTCATACCTTTATTAGTCTGTGCTGAATAAACAAATACAATGGATTTGAGGTATCAATGCATCAATTTATTTGATATGTAGCGCAGAGACTCGGTCTATAAAATATTATTCTGCCAAACGTTGGCTTCCAACTCAACAAGTCACACACAATTGCATTATGCAAATTATTTGTTTTACTGTAGATGCTATGAGACCTCTTTTTGCTTATATTTTCATATCATTCACTACGGCACATAGTATCAGCGCACAAGTACTATTTTCCAGAAAGAAAAAAAAAAAAGATAATTTATTTGATTTAATTTAAATAGTATATTACAAGACTAAACTATTCCTGATTATACTGTTTGTAAGACAGTTATCTCCTGCTATAAAACACCCAGCATTATAAATACATGTTTATCACTTTACCGGTACCACTGAAGTTTCTTTTTCCAGCCTTTTTAGAAAGAATTAATAATGAGATTCAAGTAAATGTTTCTATTCGCAGACCCCTTCAGGTATGTGTTAGAAACAGAGAAACCAGTATATCTGAAAAACAGCACTGAATAGTACTGATAATGGTTATGTTGTTGCCAGTGAACTGGAAGTAGTACAAAGGAATTTCGGTGCACGCTGATGACAGTGAAATTAAAATCTCTGCATCTTTTCAATTTCTGGGATGAACACAAAATCTTACATTTGGAAATTCATTCGTATAATGTTACAATGGTGCATATGTGCAATTTACCAAGAGACAGGTTTAGCAATGGACTTTTTTTAAGATTATCTTAACATGTTATCTTGATACTTCTTTTTTTTCTTTTGTCATTTCGTGTAGGTATGGTGAAGTTTTTCATAAGATCTTAGTCTAATTGACAGGGGGGGGGGAAAGTGTTTGCAGGACCAGGCGTGCTGAGACCTCTGGAGGGGCAGGTGCTCAAAGTGTGATAAAAGGGGCACCACAGAACACAGCTTTAAACAGGGCTGTGCTTCTTGCTGAGACGTGTATCGAAACGATGCTTCTGTATTGATTCAGAGCAACGACCAGTTTAGAAAAATAAAATAGAACAGAAAAGAGTAAAGTTAAAAGATTTTCTCTTTGCACATCTTAATTACTTTGGAATTAGAACTGAATTATATTATTGATGGTATTTTATTATATTAGTATTATTATTGAGTTTACAGGGTATGGTGTTTTGCAGTTTGCAAACACTACTGTTGACTATTGTAGCAAAAAAAAAAGCATTCTATTTCTAATCTATTTGAATGTATCTTTTTTAATGATAATGAAATAAAAGCATATTGATAAGTATAAGTTGTGGAGGATGTTGAAAATAAACAATAGTTCAAAAGTATGAATGACTCAATTGAATCAGTATGGAGTTATGATCTTGACATGCTCATGTGAAGTCTCAGGTCCAGCCAGATCGGCACCCCGTGCAAGTGAAGTAATACAAGCAGCAAAACTCATGTTTCTGTATTATGCAGCAGGGATTCAGGCAATTAAAACGTTAACCCTTTGCGTTTAGGACAGACGGATAGATTTTTTCCCCAGTCATCTCAATGGCAAAAGTGTCCAAATTTACACTGGATTCCCCCTAGTTCATAAGATAGTAAGATTTGCGCACTAGATTGATCACATAAAAAAAGGTTTCGGATGAGCGCCATCTGCTTGACAGACACATTAAGCATGTCGATCATGGTTCGTGGCTCTCTGTACATTGTGTGTCTGGATAAGTTAAAGGAGTGTGTGTGTGTCGTTTTATTTACACTGTTGTAGTTATGTAGTTATGTATGTAAAGAGTGCAAGAGATAAAGCACCATGTGCTGCTTTAGGAATCATCCTTCATTTAATTCCAGGATGGAGTTTACATTTGTTATCAGAATGCATGAAATAGTTTCTCCAATTACCCGTAAGCAGGAGGAAAATGACACAAATTGTACATCCTTAGACCGTGAATAATGAGCTATCATTTCCCCAGGCAGCTATACGTATGCAACCCGTGCACCCTGAGTCAGAAACATTTCACACTGATCCTTTTTCAGATCCATTAAAACTGCACTCAGACTCACTCATATCCCACCACAACACACGTCATTTCCTCTGCCAAGACCCCTATAAAGCAGGAGCGACTGAAAACTAAATCTGTCAGGAACCTGATTATGAGGCTACAGCGGACTGGAAGAAATCACAATACAAATGTCATGAAATGGTACCGACTGACAGAAAAGGAAGACCAAATGAGTTTCCGCACTGAAATCACATTAAGATTATAGATGACAACCGGAAAAAAAAGAAAAAAAAATTACTAGTGTAGACTGAGTACATTTTTGAGACGTGTACATCGTGAGCTAGCCGCTGCTCTTTGATCGTGGGAAATGAGAAAGGTCGGCCATCTTTCCACTCCGAAGATATCGGCAGAAGTTTTGCTTTTACAACGTACCGATTTTCACTTCACCATGTCCCTTACAGAAATGAATAGCTTATGAATCTAGACTCTAGTCTCGAGAAAAACACGTGTATTATGTCGTGGGGTTCGGTGAGACCCAGTGTAATCAACCTGTATCGGATTGGTGCCTATTGCATCACCCCATGCTGTTTAGGTGTACAGTGTTATGATAATAGGATACTTTATTGCAAGTACACTACTATTATTGGTATTACCGAATGTCCAAACAAGTATAGTAATGCCAGTAAATTCTAGCCTTAGGGGAACATTTTTTTTTTTAGATCCCCATGGAAAAAAGCTATTACAATCTCAGCATGTTATATATATACATGTATGTTGTATAAGATTCAAAGGGGCCAAGTTGCAAACTCTGAAATAAAATAATATAACTCAAAAAATTGTTTTAGTTGTATAAGATGTTTCATTTTATCCTTTAATAATTTTAAATTTTCCTGGTGGCTCAGTGGTAGAGCATTGCGTTAGCAGCGCAAAAGTTGTGGGTTCGATTACAGGGCCCACATACTGGTAAATAATGTATAATCGCTTTGGAGAAACGCATCTGCTAAATGCTAAAATGTAAATGTATATTTAACTTCAAACTTAAATGCATTGATTTATTGTACAAGCAACATCTGGGCCACATTCACAAAATATCTTAAGGCTAAAAGTAAAAAGCGTAGATAATTCACTGATTAGGAGGAAAATCTTAAAAAACTGGTTGTGCAATACTAAATTAATGACTCCTACATTTTGCTCTAAGAGTATTTTTACAAAGCATTTAGCTCTAAAAAACTAGCTCCTAAATCTGTGAAAGGATAGGAGTAGTGAGAGATTCTAAGCCACTAAGACCAAGCC
>NW_024879155.1:30331-30448 GCF_018340385.1 Cyprinus carpio | reverse complement strand
GAAGTGGAGTCCTAAGCCACTAAGACCAAGCCATAAACTATCTTAAAATGGCTTTTTGCTGGCAATCTGCCTCTTAATGTAAATATTTTAGAAACATGTGATGATAATGAGCTTTTA
>NW_024879155.1:28934-30164 GCF_018340385.1 Cyprinus carpio | reverse complement strand
ACGACTTTCACTCGACTTCACTCATACATGTAAGAGGCTGACTATAAGCTAAACTTGTTTATTTGTGACAATTATCCTGCATTTTAAAATCTTTATTTGAATGTGGCAATTAACATTTTTTTAAACCTTTTTTTTTAAATATGGCAATACATGCTCTACAATATTTCCATGAATACATTTCTGACAGAGACTATCAGTCAATCACTGTGTGCAGAGTTAGTAAGCACGCTGACATCATCCATAGCAACGAGGTCAACCCCGCCCTTACTCTTAGCTGAAGTTATTCCTTGGTAAAGTTTGTCTCAGCAGGTTTGTGAATAGGTTTCAAGAGAAAACTTTTAGCTAAAAAAACTTTCACTGCTTTTAGAAGAACTCTTAGTGGTAAGACAAAATGTTTTTGTGAAAATGGGCCCTGTTGTGTCTGTGATGCTGGCTCGTTTGTCACTGTGCTTAGCCTGGTCTCTCCCTATTGGTGCTTTTTAGTGCATTCCTGCCTCTTTTGGGGGTAGAACATAGTATAAGCTTGCTGCTTTCCTGACACAGGACACCAGGCTGAGCTCCTGTTCAGAAGTAAAAACTGCACTGGAGCCCTTGTACCCCACTTATGGCAGCATGCTTGAGCCCTGCTCAGCTATCTCTGGCTTCCTTTTGACATATCGGGTCAGTGTAGCAACAGAAATGTGCAACTCCTCAGCTACGTTCCTAATTGACCTCCCCTCCTCTACTACTTTTGCGTCCTGGCGCACTATGGCTGCCGTCGCATCATCCAGGTGGGTGCTGCACACTGGTGGTGGATGAGGAGAACCCCCCCTCACAATGTAACAGCGTTTGCGTCCTAGAAAGCGCTTATAACTGTAAGGAATTATTATTATTATTTATATTATTACTTTGAGGACGTGTTAAGAGCTCTGCTGGCCACTTCCCTGGTTGGGTATAATTCTGAAGCAGGCATCCTGTACCGACAGGAATCTTATCAAAAATAAAGTCCATTCACTGACTTACCTGCAAACTGTCTCACACACACACAGAGGAGACGAGAGACGAGAGAGAGGTCATTTCTATAATTTTAAGCCGATGCGCACCTGTCTACATAAGGTCCCACGACACGGTGGTTTTATACTGTACAGACAGTATAGTTTATCCCCATGCATACATACCTGTATATTATATAACCCTACCCCTAAGCCTACCAATCACTTAAAACTTTCTTTGTTTTTACATTTTCAATCA
>NW_024879155.1:28673-28911 GCF_018340385.1 Cyprinus carpio | reverse complement strand
TGGGGACCTAAAAAAATCCCCATAAGGTTAGAATTTACTGGCATTACTATACTTGTTGGGACATTTGGTAATACCAAATAATAGTAAGTGTACTGGTAATACGAGTACACTTACACACACAGCCTTTGAATATGCATTTTATTTTCTAAGATTGAACTGTTACTGCATACATAGCGACCTATAAAGGGTGTATCAACTGTACCCACTTTACCACCTTGTATATTTTACAAAATGCTAT
>NW_024879155.1:23327-27673 GCF_018340385.1 Cyprinus carpio | reverse complement strand
TGGATAAAAATGCACACTTCACAAGATCTCACAGCTGGATTCGACTAAGTTTGCAAGGTCTGTGAAATTAAATGTTCATTAGTTGATCAAAGATTTGTTTAAATGATATAAATGTGTATTTGCTTAATACTGACGGCAAACGAGAAAGTATTATAATGTTTGCCTTTCTATTACTAATAATATAAAACCGTTATTTGTAATACTTTTGTTATACATTAAATTCTTTGTTTAACCATTCTTCTATCCGTAATAAACAGGACTGTGTAATGGCAGTAAACATGAGGGAGAATGTGAGCACTGTGTGCTCAGGCGCTGCCGCTCTCAGCGCCGTCAAAATAAACGTCCTGCCTCAAACACATCAGCCAAGCCTTGGCGATATATCGGTCGACTACTATTTGCAACGGCCATGATACATCAAATGCGAGTGTTCACAATAAAGAATATACCGTTTATTCAGAAACTTTATTCAATTTAAAAATCATTTTAGATTTGTACTTTTAAAATCAGTCGCGATCGGGTGTGTAAACTTCGGCGGCCCTACGCAACTCTGCATCTGTCCCTCAGTGATGTAATTTAGTGTTTTCAGACAGACAGATCTAAATATGGGCTGTTAAACTCACAGGAATTAATCAATACACTTCTGTTCCAACTCTGTTAGCGCACACACAGACCCAGAACATTTATTGATAGCTATAATATGTGCAGACTTACTCACACATCAGAACACACAGAAGAAACCTCAAAATTTTCCAACCCACAACGTTACATCAAAAAAATTCTAATGCTGTGTTATTTGTCTAGTCAGGACTGTAAGCTACGAGAGGCCATGTGTTACACTGATTTTACCACACTTATGAAGTCTACCAAAGCATGGGTGCAGCAACATCAATATTAGAAGACAATAAATGGTTACATTTATGAAAACAGGTTAAACAATATTACTTTGCCCCGTTCATTGATCAAACTTGAATGCATTAAAACCCATGAATTGGCTATACAAGCAATTTTCCTTTCTTATTTTTCAAACAGGGATGTCCTAAAAAGGGCTTTTTAATTAACATTTATTTTCAGAGTTAATGGCTGGATGCTCACCATGATTTGATACTTGATATTGCATGCCAATGGCAGATGCTCTTAAAGGGACAGCTCACTGCCAAACCTGACTTACTTTCTTCTATGGAACACAACAATTCTACATTTTTCTCAAAATATTGTTTATGCTCAACAGAAAAAAAAAGGCATACAGGTTTGAACATCATGAAGAAACATTTATTTAAAATAAAAACAATTGTGAGCTGTGGTATTCTGGGAACATCAATTTACAGCTTTCCACTGTAAATAAGACTACTTTTTTTGCTTCCAAAAACTGTACATTTTATGAAATTACATAAAATTTAATTATTTTTTATTAATATTATTAGTCTTTTATCATTAAAATGTTATTTTTTACAGTTTAGACCATAGGCCAATTTCATAGGGTCTTTTAAAAAAGAATTATATAGACATGTGCAATGTTAATTTTACATGCTTTTTGAGAAAGCGTCTTTTTAATTTAATATTCCATCATATATTCTCGCTCATCTCACATTGCTAATACTGTATTCACACACCTTACCATTGTTTTACTGTTAATTGCTTTAATAGTGGATGTGTGTCTACCTTTTTCTAACACTCCCACCACCTCTACTCCGTGTGTTTTTCTGCACAGGCCCGGTGCACCCAGGATGCGATCTTCCCAGATGTCCTTCACTCCGGGGCTGCTGGGCCCTGGGTGCACCAGATTCAGAGACATCTGGAGAGCGAGCCAGGCCCGGGCGGCGACCTCTCCCCCACTGTGCCGTCCTCCGGTCTTCAAGATCTCCACCCGAGCTTAAGCCCGCTCCTCTGCGAGGCGGAGCCTTAGCGGCTGTGATCATCGGTGGCACCACTTTGTTTATTTAAATGGGAGTCATCTCAATTATCCTGCCAGTAAAAATGGGGAAGTGCCACAGGATCTGTCCTAGGTCCTCTGTTGTTTTCAATATACATGTTGCCCCTTGGTAATATTATTAGAAAATCCAGTTAGTTTCCGCACTGTTATGCTGATGATACTCAACTATATATCTAAACAAGACCAGGTGATACTTCTAAATTATCTAAGCTAACAGAGTGTAAAAATACTACATATTGACCCAAAAAATAAAACATTTTATTACATTTGGATAAGACAGAAAATAAAAAATTAACCAAAAAAAAAAAAACACACAAAATCTCATGGATTACTACAATTTGCAACTAGGCGGATATACTGTTGCTTCCTCTACAGTCAAAATCTGGGTGTTAGTAGCAGTAACTTGTCTTTTTTAATCATATTTCCCATGTTTACAAAACGTTCTTCCATCTTAGGGTGCTTTCACACTTGGTTCACTTGCCTGGTCGAACCGGGTTGATTGCTCCCCCTCCCCTGCCCCCCCGCTGGACTCTGTTCATATTATAATATTTGAGTCCGAACCGCGGTTCGTTTGCGACATCAAGCCAGCAGCTGTTTACCCCGTTGCTTAGTAATGATGGAAGGAGAAGCAACAAATGCATCACGTACTTTCTGCACTTTTTATGTATTTAAGTTTTGAACGTTCGTTTTGTTTACAAAGCTTCAGTACCTCGCGGCACTTCGCATCTGTCTTCTGAATGTACTGCAAATGTTCTAAAAAAGAGCATTGAAGGCGAACAGAAATGAGATATACAGCTCTGCTTGCGTCAGTCAACTGCGTCTGGAAAGTGGTAAAACACACACACAAACACATTTTCATCAAATATCCCGTCATATAGCAGCTCACTTCCCGCGTTGAGTACGATTGCGTTCACATCAGCAAGTGAACTGTACCAGAGTTAGCATAGAACCGTTTCCCAGACCACCCTTTTAAGCGGACTCGATGCGGTTGTAAGTGCGCACCCAAGTTAAGGAAGACCAAGCGTTCACATCATCCAAACAAAGCCGAACTCTGGCGTCAATCGAACATGGAGTGCGCGCAAAGTGGTAGTGTGAAAGCACCCATGAAACATTGCCAAACTTCTGAAACATGTCACCTGTTTCACAGTGCAGAAAAGCTAGTTCATCGTTCATGACCTCTAGACTGGACTATCTATTGCACTGCTAGGTGGTTGTCCTGCATCTTCAATAAACAAGCTACAGGTAGTTCAAAATGCAGCGGTCCTTAGTCCTTACCAGGTCTAGAAAATATGATCACATGATCACACCCCAATTCTACAGTCTCTGCACTGGCTACCTATTAAGTTCTGTATCAGTTACAAAATATTATGACTTACCTACAAGGCCCTTAATGGTTTAGCTCCTGTGTACCTAACTAGTCTTCTACCACGCTACAACCCATCACACTCCCTAAGGTCACAAAACGCTGGACTTTTGGTAGTATCAAAATCAACTGCAGGCGGCAGATTCTTTTCCTATTTAGGACCCAAACTCTGGAATAACCTACCTAACATTGTTCGGGAGGCAGACACACTCTTGCAGTTTAAATCTAGATTAAAGACCCATCTCTTTAACTTGACAAGCACACATAACATACTAATACACTTCTAATATCCAAAATCCATTAAGGGATTTTTAGGCTGTATTAATTAGGTAAGCCTGGAACCAGGAGCACTTTCCCACTAACACCCACGATGCCCACTTGTTACATCGTTAGAAAAATAGCATCTACGGCTCATATTGGTCTGTTTCTCTCTCTTATTCCAGCGAGGTCACCGTAGCCACCAGATTGAGTCTGTATCCAAGTCAAGAGGGGTCACTGCAGTCTGCCGGATCCGGTATGTATCAGCCCAGAGGGGTGAATCCAGCACCTAAGAAAGGACCTCTACAGCCCTATGAAAGACAGCGGAGACCAGGACAACTAGAGCCCCAAGAGACAGATCCCCTGTAAAGACCTTGTTTCAGACGACCACCGGGACAAGACCATAGGAAAAAGATGATTCTTCTGCACAATCTGGCTTTGCTGCAGCCTGGGGTGAACTGCTGGTTTAGATCTGGTCGGAAGGAGAACTGACCCCCGACTGAGCCTGGTTTCTCCCAAGGTTTTTTCTCCATTCTCTCACTGATGGAGTTTTGATTCTTATGAACATTAAGTGGTGACTGTATGCATAAACAGTCACCACTTATAAGCTACTACTAAATATTGTAGAAACTGAATTTTCTGTAAAGTTGCTTTGCAACAATTGTTTCGTCGCGTATACAAATAAAGCTTGAGATTAAGATTGAATATATTCATATTGTACTCTCAAACACCACAATTTAGTTAAAAAAAGAAACAACAACATTCCTAATTGATAGTAATACCAAAATTACAAAG
>NW_024879155.1:1049-22327 GCF_018340385.1 Cyprinus carpio | reverse complement strand
TGGTGAGCCCGGGTGCGAGGGCCCGTTCATCGCTGCTTGCAGCTTTAATTATTATTGTAATTTGTATTGTAATGAAATCAGCATACAACATATAATGTGATGCAGCATGTTACAGCATAAATGACAGCGCTCAATTGCCACACGTTGCATAGATGGTTTGAGGAGGACAGTAGAAATATAATAATGCAAACAAAGTTATCCAATCCAAAAGATTTTTCAATTTTATACATTCATGTGTATAGCTGGGAACAATGATGGTGGACCATGTATGATGACAGAATGAAAAGCAGAGCGAGCCCAAGCAGTGATATAGAGGAAACACCACAGGGAAAACCCGATCCAAAACTGGGCCAAAAATTCCAGTCCGACAACACTAAAAGGAGATGTACTTAGAATTTATTAGATCTCAAAGATTATTTAGTCTAAGTGAGACAATAACAATCTTACCGCTCTGATCGCCATTCTCCTTCACAACATGAAGCGTGATGTAGCGTAGCAGATTCCTAAGGCTGCACGCAGACTATGTTCTGCATTGAGCAGAGGGGAGTGGTATCCTGGCACTCAACTCGTCCCATAGCCCAGCCCTTCTCTCCGCTTCTCCCAGCTGTTGTGGCGAAGCGGTCCGCCATGGATGCGCATGAAGAGCCAGTTTAGGCAGGTGGTGCAGAAAGATACGGCGTAACCCATGGCCCATGCATGTGATGAGTGGGATGAGGAGCTTAAGATGGATGTTACACTGCAAACGACAGTGAGGACGAGGAAAGTGTGAACGAAGATCAGTGCGAACTAGAGCTTCTCCAATGAGAGGAATCCCCTGGAACAGAAAAGATAAGAGCAAAGCAGAAAGTCATGTGGCATTTGAAAATGATGAACAAAAGAATGGAAAAATCACAACCTCATCACTGGAAATAAATAATGTTCAATATGCTGTCAAATGTTTTTAAAAAAAATATTAATTTATTGTATGTGTAATTCCGCCATTAAAGGGATTGTTCGCCAAAAAAAATAAATACTGTCACCTTCATGTTGTTCCAAACCTATAGGACTTTTAGGGTTAATTTTCAAAGAAAAGAAAAAAGAAAGTCCAGGTAACCAAACCTTTGAAAAACCCCACCAAAAAAATCCATAAAGTCATTTCATTGAAATATATTTTTGTGTGTGTGTGTGTGTGTGTGTGTGTGTGTGTGTGTGTGTGTGTTGTGTGTGTGTGTGTGTGTGTGTGTTATGAAGATTATCCAAAGTCGTATAGGTTTGGAATGGAATGATAATGGAATTGGAGGTTATTGTCCCTTTAAGTTAATATTATAACTTTGCCAGCCCAAAAACATTACTTTTTAAAATAATTTATTTTCTTCTCAAATTTTATAAGTACTGATAAACAGCCAATATTTTAAAAACAGGCATGCTAATAAACAACCACTGAAAATTGTTCCCTATACTAAAGTGTCACTGATATAACATATATACCATTCCATATATTCAAAAGTATTACTTATATAGTTTAATCGAGAAATTATGCATTGTAGTTTGAGTTTTTGACATCTAGAAGTAAGTGACAGAATCTGCCACCATAACTGCAGAATGACAAAAGGGCCCTCAAAGTAAATACAGAAAAGCACTTCAATGCCTAAATGAATGAACTTTCTGTAGTAAAACATCCAGTAGCTGAAACACACTGCAATTTTATTGCTGACAATAATGTGAAATTATTCAAAAATGTGTGTGGCACACTGATTTTCATTACACATCAATTCAATGTTTAAATCACATAATATAGCTTTGAATTCTTAAAAAGAGTACCACCTTTGAGGAGGAAGGGATGATCTCTTCTATCACCAGAAGGAAGACAGTAAGAGAGACGAGGACAGACGTGCAGAGGGAGATTTTCTCTCCTCCGTTAGATGGGAGATAAAACACCAGCACGGTCAGGAAAGACAATCCAATGCAGGGAATGATGAGGAAGAGTGTGTAGAAAAGAGGAAGACGTCTGATAATAAAGGAGTAAGTGATGGATGGATAGAAAAGGTTCCTCACTTCTCAAACACCGGCTACCGGGGGCATTCACAATTCCCATTCACCGTTGTCAACATAGTCAGTTGTTACATGTACATCCTCAAGGAAGAATGTCCTACCTTAAAAAAAAGGGATATATTTAGGGGTTTTTTCTACATTTCCCTTCTTAACACAAAAAAGCTATGCTCTGACCTGAATATACAGTTTGAGTACTTCAGTACTTTATTTTGCGTGATTAAAAGTGGTCACTATGAACTGACGATAGCTAATTAGGGCAAATTCATTCGGTATTTTTAGGTAAATCTTTCCTTTCTAGATGTAAACAGTGGTTTTTCCTGCCTTAATAACAGTTGAATACAGCATACCTGGGAACCATCGTAGGGTCAAGAGCCAAACTTCATGGGAGCAGTTCTGAAGGTTCAAAGGGAATAGAACGTAACACGATGGTGCAGGCAGATTTTATAGTTAGCAGGGGGGGTCCAGGAGATAGTGCATCCATATCTCACCACGCTTTTGTCACTGTGGCAGCGAAATTACCATCTGCACTGCAGTGTGAGAATCACAGTCATCAAGCTGAGATACAGGCACGGTAACAAAATTAACATCTTCTATATTATCCAAATGAAAGGGTAAAAAAAAATGTCTTTCTTACTCAGAGTAGCATTTGAAATCACAAAAGTCAAGATTGTCTTGTAACTGTTACAAAGCAAGGCAAAGAGCAGTGAGGAGGACATTGGGAAATAAAATACTGACCTAAACATGAAATGATGTTGCTTTTCTAAATGGTTTTCTCTGACATTTCTATATGGGGTCGAGCACAAAGGATTTGACTTGTAAAACCATAAATTAGCAGGCGGAAAACACAGTGGTGCTTTTCATTTGTCAGGTTGAAAATCCCATAAAACTGTAAGAATTACAACTATTTTAGACTTGATCAGGCGCTTCAAAATAAATATTTTTGAGATTTTAATGATTTCAGCGCTCAACCGTACTTCTATACCAAAACTGATTTCTTCTCGATACAAAAAGGTATTGTATTATAATGGTTACTCACAAGTATGTCTATAGATGAAATAAGTAAGTCAATGTGATGCATCAGTATATACATATCTCCCTTTTATATCCATAAAAAAAATATTATGAATCTCTATGATATTATTGTTCTAAAAGGAAATGTTAAATGTCAGGCTGTCAGTCCCTGTCTGGTTTCCTTCGATTCATACCGTAGGCACTGAGTGGAACCCACATCTTGTCATAGAGCACAATGTCAGGAATCCAGATGGAGTCTGAGGGAACTCTGATGGAGGTGTATGCTCCAGATAATGATCCGATTCCATCTGAGCTTCTGGCGTCTGTGCCATTCCTAAACGTAGAGAGAGCCATGATCAATTCTGCAAAATCGATCAGCACGCAAATCAATGCCTAAATGTGCCTTTCGCTAGTACCAGTGACTCACAAATATTATCCACAGCGCGACCACATGATCAAGAGCAAAAAGAATGGTCTAATAAAAATATCCGGTATTCGGTATTAATCAGATCCACTCCATAATGCTGAATCCTGGTTTTTAATTTGTCATCCCAAGAGTGCCATTTGCCATAGCTGGTTATTCTCATTCTGACCTCAAAAAATAAAAAATCAAAATTGTTTATTGTAAGACAAGATTTCGATGAGGAGAATGCTGTTTCAGCCTCACTACTTCACACTACATTCCACGAGCTGGGAGATCGGCAGACCAACTTTCACCTTGCACCGCTCTGTTTCGATCCTCCAATGGTCTCACCCCATTCTGGTAATGCTGAAGAGATGTTAACAACACAAAAACAAAGCTTTTTTGTCTCTGTCTTGGGATAGGAAGACAGCAACGGCGGCCTTAAACAAAACAACCACTATGTCCTCTCTCAAATCCAATTCAATAGGGACTGGACATAACCACAGTAATTAAATGAAACAGTACACACACACCAGGACCGCATATGGTTTCGATAGAAGGTGTGACAATTTCATTGACACTTCCGCCAATGATCATTGATCTCCAAATAAACAACTCACCCAAGACATATAGGTTTTGAAACAACCTTACACTTGCCCCCTCTAAATCTATCACTTAGACCAGAGCAGAATTGACTCTGCAACAGAGTCTGGTGGAAATCTCATGTGAGGATTTACTAAAGACAGTAAAAAAATTAGCGTTGAAAAGTCATGAGCAGTTTTTGGAAGCATTTAGGAATCTGGGCGTTCTGGAGATAGTGCGCCGTGATGGGGTCCGTATGCTACTAGTAGCCCGTTCTGGCCGGGCCGAGTATGGTTCTTGGACCTGATTTCCTCTTATAAGCGGAGGGCAACATAGCCCACGCCCACCCGGAGCTGTGGAAGTTATGGGTGTGGCCTCTGAGGGGGTACAGCTCGTAGCTTCTGGTCTCTCAACCGAGGCTGTTAAGACCATCCTCCAATCCGGAAACTGTGTGCCTTGAAGTGGAAACTTTTCACTTCTTGGTGCGGAGACCGCCAGCTCGACCCAGTTAATTGCAGTTCCTGCAGGCCCGTTTCTCCGCAGGGTTGACCCACTCCACCCTGAACGTCTACAGTACGTGGCCGCCATTGCAGCCTACCACACCCCTCTCGGTGGCCAGTCAGTGGGCAGACAGTTACGTGGGACCTGGCTGTGGTGTTAGAAGCTCTGGTAAGCCTCCGTTCGAGCCAATTGAGGAGATCTCTGATTGCCATCTCACTATAAAAACTACCTTTCTTCTGGCAATATCTTTTCTGAAGAGAGTGGGGGATCTGCAGGCCCTCTCAGTGGCCCCTTCCTATCTCGACTTTGCGCCCAGTCTGGCCAAAGCGTTTCTGTACCCTCGAGCGGGGTGTGTTCCTAAGGTCCCCTCCACTACACCACGGCCTGTTGTACTCCAGGCCTTCAGTCCTCCTCCCTTCAGGGAGCCAGACCAGCAGAAGTGTCCAGTGTGAGCACTGGATGTATATGTCCACAGAGCTGCCTTGTGGAGAAGGGCGGACCAGCTGCTTGTGTGCTATGGTCCCCCTAAGAGAGGTCTTACAATTACAAAACAGACCCTCAGTTGGTGGATAGTAGATGCCATCTCCATCGCTTATGAGTCCTCTGATCTCCCCTCGCCTCTAGGGGTCAAGGCTCACTCTACAAGGAGTGTGGCAGCCTCCAAGGCCTTCTTGGCAGGCGTCTCTTTGCAGGACATCTGCAACGCTGCAGGTTGGTCCACGCCCCTAACCTTTGTCAGATTCTATGGCTTAGATATGCGAGCCACTCTAGGCTCTTCTGTTCTCTTGCCCTAGCTGTGCAGGCTTCCACACTAGGCAGAGATTTGAAAGTCTGGCGGTGTGGGCATTCTCGTTCCCAAAGCGTTCTCAGACACAGCTCAAGTTCCTGAAAAGGAACGTCTCAGGTTACACATGTAACCATGGTTCCTCGAAGGAAAGAGATGCTGCGTCGCAGTGCCACACTTCCGGCATCTCTGCCGGCACTTGCTTCACTCCTAGAGGCTGACACCGGTTTCACCAAACGTGCTTTTAAGCTTTCCGGTCGCTTACATCAGGCACCTATGACGTCTCGCCCATTCATTGGACTGATTACACACGTGATTCAAAGCCTGTCCTCCAACAAAAAACGACCATATAGGTCGTTTGTGCAAGCACCTTATTACGACCTATATTTATGTTTTAAAGTTAAGCGGCCTCTAGCGGGCGTAAAAATAATGACAGTATCGCGTTGCGTCTGTCATCATGAAATGACGTATAACGTCGTTACCAATCAAAACGCACGTTTATTTAAATGCAATGTGTGGACTTTTTACACCGATCTCACAGTAATTAGTACATATTTTACTAGGTGGCTTATTCGTTCGAATGACCACACCTAACCCCACCCCCTTAACCTAACCCTCACAAAAATCATGCTAAATTATGATTTATTGAGCATATACATTTTACTTGCACGTCTGTTCTCTGGGATTGAACCCATGATAGCATGATTGCATATCAAGGTATAACGCAATAATCTACCAACTGAGCTACACGAAACACAAATCACAGTGCAAATAAAAGAGTACAAAACATTAATATGAAAACGACCTTTTGCCGATAGGGGCGCAATTGTAGTATACGCTCTGATGGGTCGTATTTCAGGGATTTCAGGGAACACTGACATTGTTATTGAACTGTATTGAATCAACATTGAACTGACTTGAGCTCAGTACCAACACTGTTGCTTTCTATAGAGCTTCTGATAGCTGAACTGAATCCTCACCCCTCCTCATCACTACATCTGACTTATTTATTTATTTACAAACAAGCAAAAAACAGTAAACTTGTTATTACTTGCACAACTGTCTGTTCATCCAGAAAATTGAGTAATCCATTTGCACACTGAAATATTTTCTATGCACTTTACTGTTCATTGCACTAGTGTAAATTATGTTCATATGTTCATAGTTTCTGCCTATAGTGTACATACACTTTTACATAATCCATCTGTACAGTATGTTCATAGTACACCTATCTGTATATCATGCTGACAGTATTTAAAATCTGTAAATTATGTCCATAATACTGCCTTATCTGCATATTTATTGTACATTTGTAACATACTGTAGACTTTGTATATTCTGTACTTACTGCTTATTGCACTTCTGGTTAGATGCTAACTGCATTTTGTTGCCTTGTACCTTACATGTGCAATGACAATAAAGTTGAATCTAATCTAATCTAATCTAATATTTCACTAATTCTGTTAATTTCCTGTTTATTACTGTGAAGCTGCTATTTTTATATTGGTAAGTTGAATTTTATCATTGACAAATTTAAAACATCAGAATAAATTCTTACTGGAATGATGGAATATCACAGAATATCAGAGATTGAGCCTTTCAAAACTGCCATAAAAATGATCATATACTTGATCAACTCTAATAAAGCTCATTTGGCATTATTATTATTAGATCTCCAGCAGCAGTTGCTATCATGCCAACATCCTGTGTGATCTGATTTTCCTCTCAGGGTCTCCACAGTCTGAGTCACTAAGGGAAACCCAACATGATTTGCTGAACACGTGTTCATTTCTGCGGGGCAATTATGGATGGAGATGGAGAATGGGGATTCAGAATCTCTAAGTGTGGAATTGGTTTAGACGATCTGGGTTGTGTTACCATCACTGGTGGGAGGGATGTTCTTTAATGTGAAATGTCACACACTATAGTTCTGTTCCAGAACCCAGTGAGCTGTCTGCTGCCTACTGTACATGTGCGGTCTCATCTAATGAAAGTGTCCTTACTGAAATGGAACCCTTAGAAGGGACTTATTTAGAATGCTTTACTTGCAGTAACTCTACAAATGATATTAGAAGCACAACTTACAGCACAATAAAGGAGTTTGTTGTAAGAATGTTGCTAAAATGACAATACTATTCCATATGCATGTAAACTATAGACCATTTTTTCTTACCTTTTTTTTTACATTTTCTATACTACTTTTGGGTAAGTAAAATATAAATGTGTGTGAACGTATGTATTCTTACACACACAAACCTGTTTTGACTCTAAACTGCATAAAAAAAAAAAAAAAATCTTTTTGGAATTCAATTTTTTAGATGTCTGAAGCTGGATGTAATATAAGACAGACTCAATCATCTACCCTTACAGAGTCTCAAGGGAATGATTTGACCCAGAAGCCATAAAACACTGTGTATCATTTTTCTCATTTCTGTCTAAAACTGAGGTTGTTTGCCATTGGTACTGCATTTACCCTATAAAAAGTGTGGTATGGCCCAAATAGCATATATTGATTGCATTCTGTGCCTATTATTCAGCTCTGTATTTAGATATTGATTGAATTTTGCAATTTTATCTCCGCCCCAAAGCTCTGTTTCTGTGCTTATAAATCTTGATGCTCTTCATTTCACAGACAACCGCAGATGGTATTCTGGTTTCAGCTTGTTTTCCCATTGATCAATATCTGTGGTCTGGTCTCCCTTAATCAATAAAAAACTGATAATAAATAAACCAATTAAAAAAAACTGATTAGAAAATGTATTAATACTCAGGTCACACTGTTTCAGAGGACATGTACTCTATAATAAAGTAATAATCAATGTGGGTGAACATATAGACCATGACTTATTAAAACACTCTGTAATCACTACCAGCATAAATAATTTCTTTTCTAAAATTTAAATTTCATCTAATTGAAAATTCAAAGACTCGACAGTTTAAAAGACAAATGCAATAATCCCATGTGCCACTGATGATACAGAACTCTACAAGCCATATGCTAAATAAAAGGCTTTAGCAGTCAGCAAAATTCAGTATTTTCTGTAACAGAAATAAATTCAGAAATAAGCTTGTTTTCAAATACATAAATGCATATTTATGCCAATTAATACACAAATGTAATGGACTAATTTATACAATCCAGTTATTACTAAATCAACACGACCACATAATGTTACACCTAACAAAAGAATTTTTAAGGGTCAGCGTCGGTTTAAAAAAAAATAAAAAAGTAGCTTCTAGCTTCTTAGCCTAATAATTACACACTATTCAATGTGTGCAGGGTAAACCAAAGGCTGAGCCCCAAAGGAAAAGCTGAGGGAAATTAATTTTCCTCCAGAACGATGCGTGTAAAATGTGTCACGATTGAAAAACCCAAGTGCTGACTGGATATTACATCTCTGCTTTGCACTTTGTGATGCATGAGATTGGAATCATCCTTTCACATACCCTCCAAAACCGTAAACAAATAACAAGCGAAACATAGTCCCAATTGCTGGAATATTATTTTTTTCCTCTCTATGGTGCTCTGCATAGCACAATATTTTGAAATCAATATAAATCAAAAAGTTTTATTGTTTTGCATTTAGATTAAGAGATTTGGGGCTTTTGTGTACTACTTACAGCAGTACCTAACCACCTGCAAGTAATTGTGCCCCCTGATATTTCATAGGTAAATATGTACCAGTCTTTGTTTCTTCTTCCCTGTCTGGTCTTGATTTCATAGGCCCCTCGACGGACTGACACACAATAAGAATAGACAATCCATTTTAGAGGTGTGATCATTATCTACAACGCCCTGGTCACCGGAGAGCCTCTGACACAGAGAGTGTCAGAGAAGCACGAGAGCGGTTTTGTAATATACTAATTAGAGAAAGATGTTAGTCACCGAAGATGGAACCATATAAGGGGACTCAGTCACAATATTCCATCCCAAAATAATACTACCAATATTATATTTATCATAATATATATTGATATTTATTATATTATCTTATTGTTATATTATATTAGTCATGTATATTATATTTAGGTGTTTACTGGATTAGTATATAAAAGATGTGCTTAGCTAAAAAAATATTGGGTAATCCGGAGATACTATAGTTTACATAAATATTTGTGTAGAATATAACATAATCTTAGTTCATCCTACTACATTGTAGAACTTTTTTTTCTTTAGTAAAAACTTTACTATAATATCACCACCACTGTAAATTACACGAAGTATTCAAATCGATATTTCACATTCACATATTTATTATTGTTGTGCAATTATATAATAGTGGAACTTAGAAACAAATAATAATAGAATTATACAATCAAACTGTTATCACAAAATGATGTGATGTGATTCAATTACCTACTTAGGTAATAATGCAATCTGCAGACTGAAAAATCCCCACCACTGAGAGAAAACTGGACATGTATATTTTGAAGAAAGTTGGTAACCAAACGGTTTTAGTGAAAATTGCTTCCATCTGGACAAATCGCCAACATTCCATAATTCATCTACGGCGGAGGCTTTTTTATTCTAGGAATTTCTTTTTTCTTAAAATTGGGCCTAAAAAAATATTCATGAGAACATGTATTTATATCTTACATTATAATTTTAATTTCTTTTCCTCTAATTTGAGATTGAATAATGGACCTGGTATGTTCACAGGTTTCATGAGATTTCAATCAGGCACAGGATGTTAGGATTGCACTGTAGCCAGGAGGTGTGAGACCTCACTCAGAGCGTGACGGTAATGAGGGAAGAAAAACAGGGGGGACAAATAACGAGCACAGGTCAAGTAACTAGGCAAGGACAGAGATAAGCTCAGATCTGACACGCCGCTTGTAGGCTGGGCTTCCATGCTACTATCAGCAGCAGCAAAGCCCACAGAGAAGACCTGGTCAAAGCATCCAAAAACGCAGCATTCACCCTTTATTAATGCGACAGTCACCGTCCAAGCTGTTATTGGGCACTGGCCAAGCTTGTTAGTCCATTAAACATATCTGTGATAGGCAACAATGAAGACCTGCAGCCTGCATCTTTTGCATCTTTCTTTTATTGTGCAAATGACCACACCATATATCTATTCACAAACAAGCCATGTTATGCTTATTGTGTCCTATAGAAATATCACCAGGTTCTTCATTATGCACACATGTGAGTCCACCTCACACCAGAAGCCAAAGCATACTCATCCACCCTCGGTTGAGATTACACACATTCATCAGTCTGCAAACAACCAGTGCTTCTCCTCTATCTGTCTGTGTTATTCTTTATTTGTCATGTTCTTTTTTTTTTTCCTTACCTGATTATGAAGCTGGAAGGAAAGCAGAATCTTTAGAATTTTTTCTTTCCATTTACCTGTCTATTGTCCATGCCAAACCAGCAGGTGTATGTGCAAGTGGCCTACTCTCCTCTCTCTCATCACAACGGGCACACCCACGGGGGGGGGGAATAAACCATCACAATCTCCTGTTCCTCCTCCTTTTCCAGAAAGGCAAGCCCCTCCCCCCCCCTCACATTTTGTCCCTACACAGAAATAAAAACAGCCAATCACAGCAATAGGATCCTCCATTTATCCTTGTAAAGTCTGCCCCCTCCTGCTCAAAGCATGCACACATGTTGTGAGAGTACACCAGAGGTCTTATTCAGGCCTTTTAATGACGGACCTTTGGTGGATAGGAGAGAGCTGAGGTGTAAAGACTTTACTACATAGCCTATGTAAAATCAAGAAAGAGTTTTGCCTGAACTATAAATGAAAGAGTTTATAAAGTCCCTGACCCTGGCCCTATTTACAAATCTTCTATTTCTATTCTTCTATTTACAATCTCCTTTTGGCTAAATTGGATATAATATTAGGTTTAAAACCAAGTCAGTGGGCAGTAGTAGCATAAATAGTTTTTCAAGATAACAGATTCTTAAGCATGAGAATTCGATTAAATGTTGCAATGAATGATCCATGCTATAAACTGGAAATAGAGAAGATATAGTTTATTTATGTTTATGAGTTATCATTATCCTGGTAGCCTTCAATGAAATCACGTGTCTAAACTGATTAAACATGAATACTATTATTATTATTATTATTATTATTTATTCACACTGATAGAAAGTAATCTTTTCCAGTAACTTTAAACTGATTTTTATTTTTTACGGGCATTTTTTTACCTTTATAAAGCCATTTTTTTCTAAATGTGTCCATTATCTTTTGAGTCAAATTCTAACATTTAATCAGTGAATTAGAATAATAAGATATTTGGGCTGTTACCAAGCAAATTAAATCAACACAACACAGATGCTCCATCTGAAGTGGCATTTGGTGTATTTAGGCACTGTTTAATGCAGGACATGAATGCATTTAACCTGCAATTACAAAAGCATAAATAATGTTTTGATATATTAAAGGGGTCATATGATGTGATTTCAAATTTTCCTTTCTCTTTGGAGTGTTACAAGCTCTTGGTGAATAAAGAAGATCTGTAAAATTGCAAAGACTAGAGTCTCAAATCCAAAGAGATATTCTTTATAAAAGTTGAGACTCATCCACGCCCCCGAAACGGCTCGTTCTACATGCCCCCATATCTCTATGTCAGTATGTGGGAAGATTTGCATAACACCACCCAGATGTTCACCCCGCTGTGTGTTTCACTGTGAAAACTACTTTGTTTGGCCATTCAAAAGAGAATGATATCCGCTTTGTCATGCCTGGGGATGATCCGTGCTGGTCGTGAGGAAATACATCAACTTTGCACTGTGGATTGCCGAATCGGCTTTCAACGTTTACAAAGAATATTCCATCCCAAGCTCATCACATGCCCTCCACATGGTACACTCCTTCGTAGAATCTGCCTCAATCTGCCCGCCTTTGCTCACTCAAGCTGGCCGCTGTTCACTCTAGGCAATGGCTCACTCTAGGCCTCCAGCCTCTGCTCACTCAAGGCCGCTGTGTGTGATGCTATTTTGTTGAGAAAGCGAAACTTCTTTGTTTTTACCTTCCAAAAGAAGACACGAGTAGAAATCATGTTTATATCACATTTATAATGGGTTTTATATTTATGTCTTGTCTCTCCGGCCGGACAAGGCATCACAATATGTTAAGATATGTTAACATTTCTGTCACACGCTTGAGGCATTCGGCCAATCACAACGTGCTGGATAGCTGGCCAAACACAGCACACCTTGCTTTTCAGAGCGATGAGTGTTTCAGAAGTCCGGGCATAGAGGAGAAACAATAATGTACAGTATGTGGAAAATAATGTGTTTTTTATAACCTTAAATCCCATAAACACATTTCATTACACCAAATAAACAGAATAATGTTCTTTTTAGCAGCATCATAAGACCCCTTTAAACATAAAACGTTGAATGCTGATATTTGAAATTATTTAAAACATAAAAAAAAAAAAAAAAGGTTGAAATGTGAAATCAAAACCACCAATACCATCATTTCAAAACCGTCATTTCAAATATCAGCATTCAACGTTTTATGTTTGAAGGGGTCATATGATGCTGCTAAAAAGAACATTATTTGGTGTAATGAAATGTGTTTATGGGGGAAGTCGTGGCCTAATGGTTAGAGAGTTCTACTAACAACAATAATGTTATGAGTATCCTCCCGCCAACACCACATTTGAGGTGCCCTTGAGCAAGGCATCAAACCCCCAACTGCTCCCTGGGCATAAATGGTTGCCCACTGCTCCGGGTGTGTGTTCACTGTGTGTGTGTCTGTTCACTGCTGTGTGTGTGCACTTTGGATGGGTTAAATGCACAGCACAAATTATGAGAATGGGCCACCATACTTGGCTGTATGTCACGTCACCATCAATAGGTGGCAGAAAATCACTGTTAATAAGTGAGTCTTTGCGATTGAACCGAATCATAAACGGGTGATTCATTCAGGAAAGAAACACCATCATGTTGCTCAGAGATGCAAAACAGTGCTGTGGCTGTGTTTGGAATGATGTTTGTTGGCGAAATAGATCAAAAACAGGCAATATGGTGTCTAAAACGTAAGTCTCTTAATTAACGTCTTGTTTATTGAGCTGTTGTAAAAAATCAATATCACAATATCACAACATAATCATGGTAACTGTTTGGAGAAAAACGGCACTCTTCGTGTGAAATTTATTAACTATATGAAGTGGTATAAAATAAATACATTTTCTGCCCCCATGTCTTTGTGATCATTCTAAACTACCTAAGTGCAAATCCTTTTAAAATCTAAATGAAATACTCCTTAAAGATATTAATGTCTGTTGTATAAAAAATAAAAAGTAGCAATAAAAAGGAACGCATAAACAAACTCTTCTGGAGACCTGAACCAAAGCAGACCGCACTTTACCGAGGAATATAGTGCGCCTAAGAAGAAAAAAATAAATACAAATTATTGGAACGTGAACGACCACACACAGTTGCAAACACCTGTCCCCAAAACGCCCGTGTCAAGAGCTAGGACCTTATCAAACCTTCTTACATTAGTACAAAAACAAAAAAAAGATTTCAAAGCTTATCAGTCACTAGACAAGTTTGCAGAATAGAAGATTCCTAGCCAGAAACCTTAAAGTGTCCCATGTTTCACCTGTTATTATTCTCCTCTCCTGGGCAGTTATGATGCCTTCTTCTGTGGCAGTGAGCTGGATAAAATCCTCTGCTTTCTGAGAAGAGTCAACATCATTTGCTTACTGTTGTGCTGTGGCTGACTACCGGTCACATGAGAAATGGCTGCAGACCCAGTGCTTAGCCATCCTCCCAAGGACTGGGCTGAGGTTCCTTCTCCTGGTAGGCGTGGCTGGACTGGAAGTTGGGAAAAACAGCAGCTGCGACATTATCCCATGCCTCGTGGCACTCCTCAGGATTGCTGATCTGTCTTGCCATGTCAGCACACGAAAGACAAGAGTATGCGGCTGCTCGGAGTTACTCTTTCTTCCGTCATACATGCGATGAGCCTGCTCAATCTCAATATCGCGTCCTTTCAGTGCAGGAATCCACTTGGAAAGATTATCTCTGAGAAAGCCGGCTGCATCGGAGCCTTTCACCCCCTCTGGTAACCTCACCAGTCGGCATTACTTCCTGCTCCGACCCTTCATGTTCGTCACTTATCAGTAAGTTGTTCTAGCTGATTTCTCGTGGTTCGTGATCAACTCCTCCTATCCCTCAGGTGCAGTTGCTTTGAACAGGATCGACCCGGTCACGTGTCTGTTTTGCTGCGATGGCTAGCTTTTCAACTTCTGCTTTTAGCTATTTTACAGAACTGTTAGTCGCTTGTATGTCCATATGTAGGTCACGCAATACTGGGGTCAGTACAGAGTCTATCGCATCTCTTACGGTGGAGGCCACAACCGAATCCTAAGTACTTTGCTGCTCTCTAAGTGCTAGCTTGATACCATTAACAATGGCGCCGTCGAGATCCTCTTTGGTGATGGTGGAATCTTTGAATATTTTCTTTATTGACGATTGCTCAATCACTCTTTTCCGATTGTCCTTGACCGTTGAAGTACTCATTATGGAATAGATAGAGAGTGGTTCGAAATTTACTATCAGGATGGTATAATATTTGAAAGAGTGAGCAGAGCGAAGAACCGTGCGTGCACCGCTGTCGAAGGGTCACATGATCTACATTCTAAATGCATTTTAATAGACTGAATCATGCAGCACTCTAAAAGACACATGCACTAGTCTAGACAGCAATTCTCAATTCCAGTCCTGGAGCACCCCTGCTCTGCACATTTTGTATGTCTCTCTTATCGCTTCAGACATTTGATCTATTTCGAACGTAAGTGCCCTGTAAAGTGGATAACACAGGATATTCCATCATGACTCTAGTTCGAAGCGAACGTATATGTTCCGTTCAAAATGGATTGAAGTGTGCGACCTGAATTAAAACTGTACAAACACGATTCCAAAAAAGTTGGGACACTGTACAAATTGTGAATAAAAACAGAATGCAATGATGTGGAAGTTTCAAATTTCAATATTTTATTCAGAATACAACATAGATGACATATCAAATGTTTAAACTGAGAAAATGTATAATTTTAAGGGGGAAAAAAATTATTTTAAATTTGATGGCATCAGCATATCTCACAAAAGTTGGGACAAGGCCATGTTTACCACTGTGTGGCACCCCCTTCTTTTTTTATAAACAGTCGGCAACCGTCTTGGGACTGAGGGAGACAAGTGTTCAAGTTAGGATCGGATGTTGTCCCCATTCTTGTCTAATACAGGCTTCTAGTGTTCAACGTTCTTATTGCTGTGTTCAACCAAACGCGAATAGAGCGTCTGCGGCGAATGATTTTCAAGTTAGTCAAGTAAACGAGCGTTTACGCGAGTCTGGAGTTTCTGCGGCGCGAGGAATGAGGCGTTAGCGCGGCGCGGGTGACGCGAAATTCGCCTCATTCGCACGCTAGTTCGCGCGGATGACGCGAAATTGAGCGTATGGCGCGATAGCGCGTCCCTTCCGCGCGAAAGTGCTTTTTGTGCATTATGTGTTTGGAGGAATCGAGTCTGCCGCTCCGAGTTTGAAAAATATTGAAAATTTGGCGTCAATTCGCGCGCGAGTTAAGCCAATCAGGGAGCTGCTCAGGAGCCTCATTAACATGAGGAACGATGATAGTGTGCAGTGAGCAGTCACCCGGGAGATATATGACAAACGTTCATATTTCTTAAGACAGGCATACAAAGAAACTCGCTTGGAAAGAGTGTGTGTAACTAACATTTAACTTCTTGAGTCAACGTACAGTTTAATCGACCCGCGGCCTTCCCGCCGTTTTTTAGTTTTAGCTGGCAACGGTGAATGGCACGGTGGACGCGTGTTCACTCGACAATGTTTTCTTGGAAAGTATTCCCTCTGGAGCCCATGTTAGATTTTAATACAGAAAAGCATCTCCCCATGTGATGCAGTGGCCGTCTATGTCTGAAGAGATCACAGGCATCCAGTATGGTTTTCCGGGCCTTGACCCTTACGCACAGAGATTTGCCCTGGGATCCTCTGAATCTAGTTGATATCTCTGCCTGGTGGATGATGATAACTTCCAAACTTTGCAATTTTTCTGAGAATCTCCCTTTCTGATATTGCTCCACTATTTTCGCTTGCAGCATTGGGGGGGAATTCGGTGATCCTCTGCCTAATCTTGACTTCTGAGAGTACTCTTGCCCACGCTGAGAGGCTTCTTTTTATACCCAATCATTGTTTTGCCACTGACCTAATAAGGTTGCAAATTGGTCTTCCAGGCTGTTCCTCTTATATGTACATATGTACTTTTCCGGCATCTTATTTGCTACCTGTCCCAAATTTTTGGAATGTGTAGCTTTCATGAAAATCCAAAAATGAGCTAGTATTTGGCATGACAATTTCAAAATGTCTCACTTTCAACAATTGATATGTTATCTATATTCTATTGTGAATAAAATTTGTACAGTGTCCCAACTTTTTTGGGTTTGTATTTATTTACTGAGGTATATGATGTCAAACTTGTCCGCGTGTGTAGAAGACAAGCGCGAGTGCAAATCCATGAATGAATGTTCCGAAGTGAATTAAACTTCAACAGATTTCCAATGCTCAGGGAGTAGGGATCAATGAACATTATTATGCGGACCATGTCAAAGGGAACACAGTTCATGCACAGAGCTCACTTCTAAAGGCCCCCCCCGATATACTTCAAACGAAATTGAAGAATGAAATAATACTGATGCCATTTTAGACAAAATCAGGCCAAAATGAAGTTTTCGTTTTTGAGTTTGTTTTGGCTCCTAAACACCCTAGAGCTTCCACTTGTCCGGGGGTGGCGGGTTATGGCCAAATCCGGTGGGTGTGTTCTGAAACTCCACCTTCTTTGAACATGAGTTTTGTTTTTTTCCCTGGTTCATTTCTTATTCAGCAGAGGTCATTCAGAAGTTCATCTCCTAGCCACTAGCAACATGAATACACTGGAGTGTCGGAAAAGATGAGCTGCCATAGATATATCCCGCGACCTGTACTAATCACTACTCATGAAGAGGACTTTAAAGATTCAGAGAAAGCATTTAATCTCCTAGAAAGTAAAATTGTAACGAAGCTTGGTGTGCGACGACCCGGAGGCTATTATGCAAAGCAATGAGAGAAACATCAGATGCAAGTTTTCCAAAGCCCATGAAAAGAATGAAATGAAAGAGTAAAAATATAATGTAGCAAGTACCAAACACATGTGTTTCAAATACACAATGTTACACCATACTGCTGCTACTGTTTGTTGTTCTTTTCCATAAGCAAATTTAAAAGGTATACAATAAATGAAATGCTAAAAAGAATATACAATAATACAATTTTGTTTTTATCAAATCATGGCACCCACATAAAAATATAAAAAGGTGTAATAATTTATCCAGTTTAAATGAACACTGACAAAAATAAAGTAACACCTTTGTGTTATTGAGATGACTCCAATATTTGTTCCACATCATGCTAAAGCTTTTCAGACTATGAGACCATTCCTACACTTTCCTATAAAGGACTGATTATGGAAAGTAAAATAGTGTCGTTTTGGTCCTTGCAAACAAGCAAATACTTGATTCCGTGACTGCCTGCTAATCATTTATTCTTTCGTCATAATAATTCTACCACTGGGGCCCGTCCTCACACCTAGATACCGGCACTTCCTTCATTTGATCTTTCTTTGTTTAGGGGATAATGTGATAGCGCTGCGACACGTTAACTTTAATCTACACTTCCAGTTAAAGCAGCGGCCGTGTTGTTGGGCAAGTTCGCGGAAACATACCGTCCACTCAGACCTTTTTCTAATTCCTTTTCGCCTCAAACAAAGCAGAACGAAAAACGCCACCTTGTTTTGAAGTATAATTGGGGCCCTTAATGATGGATTATCTGAATCAGGTGTTGTTTTCATAAAGAAAAGACATAGCCAAATGTGCAAAAGTAGGGGTTGCAAGCAACTGAATTAGAGAACTCGATAATGTTTAAATCGCGACATCGCTTAAAAACAAACAATAAACGATATAGCATTCCTAAAGCGATAATATATCTTATACCCCTAATATCTGGATGCCATCTCAGATGAGGAAGATCTGTTATCATGGCTTTTTATCCTCTGCAGCACCAAAGCATAATTATTATAAGGTAAATTATTTTACCACCTTCTGTTATTGTAAACATAGATGGTCCGAACTGGGATCTCTTACTGAAAACACTGATAGCCCCAAAAACTAGCCAATGCTTTATAATCCATAGGATAGAAAGGCAAAATTCAAATTAAATTTGTAAATTAATTAAATTTATATAGCACTTTTCAGCAGCCTCAAAGCGCCTGCATTGTAAGGGGGGTATCTCCTCATACACCACCAATGTGCAGCATCCACCTGATGATCCGACTGCAGCCATAGTGCACCAGAACGCTTCCACCACACCAGCTTACTGGTGGAGAGGAGACAGACATAGCTAACTGTGAATATGGGGCTAGAGGCTGATGCCATTGAGGCCAATGGGCAATTTGGCCGCATGTCACTCTCTTTTCAAAAGCATCCTAGGATTTTTAATGACCAGAGAGCTTGCACCTCGTCAACTTCTCATCCAAGACAGTGCCATGACATTATAGTGTCCCTACTTCATACTGGGGTGTTAAGACCCACACAGACTACAGGGTGAGCACCCCCTGCTGGCCTCTCTAACACCTCTTCCAGCAGCAACCTAGTTTTCCCAGGAGGTCTCCCATCCAGGTACTGGATCTATGCCCAACCCTGCTTAGCCTCCAGTGGGCGACCAGTCTTGGGCCACAGGGTGATATGGCTGCCGGATTTAATTTTGATAAGTCAGGAAATGACAAAAGCCATTCAAAATTTTACCGAGATAGGCTATTCCCTGTTCACGTAATATAGCCATATATGTTTAAAACTATATATATTGTATAGGCCTTCATACAAAATGCCTTGTGTCTTTCAAGAATGTAACTAAGCTTCAGTTCATCAACATCTGCTCTGTGTAAAATAAGAACAAAAAGTCTATCAAGCAAGCTGTAAATAACACTGACAATAAATGGTCTATGGGAATTGTGTTATTTTTTTCCTGTAAATTACTATTGTGCATCAGTGACCATCACAATAATGTTAATAATGTTTGATTGCGTAAACAGCATGCTACCTTTATTTCCAGATAAAAATAACCTGCTGCAGTTTGAGCTAATGCAAATAAGCATTCCACTCAGGAATCTGGAACACAGCTAAGACTAAGTGAGGCAATAGCACTCCCACTTCTTCTTCAACATCTCTCTCTCAAAAAAGTATGTTCTTTCTCAGAGCATTAATATACATCTTTGGAAATGCCAGGTATGTGTGACGTTCATTTATATATTTCCAATACGGCATATGAGCCTTTCGCATTTATTTGATCCAAAATACAGAATGTTGCATTTCCATAACCAGTAACATAGTGAAACATTTTTGCTATTTAAAATAACTGCTTTCTATTTCCAGAATATATTCTAAAATTTAACCTATATTCCTCGTGGATCAAAGCAAAATTTTCTTGCTATCATTACTCCAGTCTTAACTCCAAGTGTATCAATATACACTATACCATTTAAAGCTGGGAGGTTTTATTAGTCTTTCAGAATAAATTCCTCTGTATGTGGTTTTATGTGACTTACTTCAGTGACTTCACTAACTAACTACTTATAAACGCTATGCTTTCAAAAACACAATCATGTACATGCATGCTATTTACATATTATTGTAGCCCAGTTTGTAAACTTGATTACAGTAAGTTATCAAACTTAGCCATGTATCTATTTATAAGCAACTGAAAAAAGTACAAAAGTCAGGGGATGCCAAAATTCCTCCAGGCCCCCAAACCTCCCCTCAGACCTGATTAAACCAATAACAAAATGCTTGGTAAGGGTAATTCCATACCAATCCAAATTAATGTAACAAGTGTTATCTGTAGCAAGAGAGCCTCCCTCACAACATTATCAACACTTTACCAATTGTCAACTAACAAAATTCTTCAAGTTTGGGGATAATTCTTTCTAAGAAACTACAGCTAGATCCAAAATGAATTAGCAAATTCCACCTTATTCTAAATCTTCAAATTCTAAAAATATTGGGTACCTGCCCAGTTATGCTCCTTCTTACTAATGAATGATATCTATTAAGTTTTGAAATTAGGTTTCAGACTCCAATCATAGTACAGAAAACTGTACGGGCCACCCTTACAAATGATTTAGCTTATTTGATCTTAGTTCTGCGTTCAAGACTGCTAGATCATGATATACCCTTAGAGTACCTACTAAACTACACAAATTTTCTGGGAAAGGCATTTAGGCTCTGATCCTATCTGTCTGATTGTTAATTTTTTTTTTTTTTATTTAGATGAAGAACTATCTAGTTTAATACTTGTAAAGGATGGAGTGCCACAACCTGCTGTCTTAGTCCTCTGCTACTGTGCTGTCTAATATACATACATACTTCTTCTGGGAAATACTGTTAGAAGTAGGGATTAGTTTCCATTGTTATGTCAACTGATAACCAGCAATGTTGTTTCATCAAGACCAGGTTTAATTTCTAAATTATCTGAGCTAATTGTTGGTGCACAGATCCACACTCTCAGTTTAAATCTTGATTAAAAGCATTTTCACTACTTTAGCCTCTAAGTATATACAATGCATGAAAATATTAAGTTTCATATTAAGTACCGTGCTGGACACAGTTTATGCTTAGTATCTGCTCTCACTGGAGTTGCATAGTTGTTGTGTAAATTTCCACTGAAAACCACTGTGGTTAAAGCTATTATTTTGAGTAGACATACATAGCAGTACTGTGATACGTGATGCAGATACAGACTGTGATGCAGAACTGTTTGTCGTCTATTTCTTAGTTTTCCACCTCGATTAAGGCGGCATATGCTGAGAGATATATAGGAAAAGTGGTTAAATCAGCATGTGATGTGCGTGTGTTGCGTGTGGGGCGGGTGAGCAGAGTGAGAAACAGACGGA
>NW_024879155.1:0-903 GCF_018340385.1 Cyprinus carpio | reverse complement strand
TCTGTTTGCTTGTCTGTTGATTGTGTTTTTCTCAGTTTGACCAGCCAATTCATATTTTGTTTCATCTGTCCATCTGTACTATACTTATTATAAATGTGTACTGTGTGACAAAACGGTCATACCCACTTAAGCCACTAGCACTGAAACCTTTTGCAAATTTAAATTTTAAACACACTGCTGGTTCTTCTTTATACTTGTACAGAGTGAGAAAACAGACAGACAAAGTTATCTCCCTGTGGTATATAATGTAAGTACTCAATCGACAAGTATGCAAGTAAACAAACAAAAACAAATAATGTGTGAACACACCAACATTCTTTCAGCATTTGCACTAAAATGCTACTAATCTAAAAAGAAATCTGATGTATCTCAAATGCACATCTACATTAGAGTAATGAAATCATAATTCAGGTGATTTTTACGTGAAAGAATTTAAAATCTGAAATATAACTGCTCTTAGCCTCTTCAAATACAGAAAAAAGCAGAGTTGTGCATATTTCTGTATAACTAAAAAGGGTTAGGATGCTAAACTGCTAACATACAAGTAGTTTTCTGCAGTTAAAGATGTTACATTCTGCTCATCTCTTTAAACGTTTAGTTTACAAGCATTGCAAAGACATTGATTCTTTTATGTAGAATCAATGTACATTTTATGTACTTTTATGTAAAAATAGATATGTTCAGAATTAGTATGAGTATGACAAAGCTAGTATGATAAAAATATACACAACTGTACATATGAGTTGAATATTTGTACAGTATAAGCAGATTTTCACAGCCGCATTATACTTTTTGCTTATCTCGGAGATAGTAAAGATAATATTTCTTTTTAAAAAGAATACTACGTAAATAAATCAGACATATATATATATATATATATATATATGTGTGTGTGCAAAAGTG
>NW_024879154.1:1045609-1073732 GCF_018340385.1 Cyprinus carpio | reverse complement strand
CTTATTTTTTGGGCCGAAGGTCCCTGCACAAAATTATAAATTTTTAAATTATATATATAAAAAGACAAAATAAAACGTTTTGGGGCCAAAAACAGAATTTTTTAAAAAACAAAAACAAAACCGTGCCAACATTCAGGGGGTTTCCAGTTCTCTAATTGTTTTTTTTCTCAAAATTGGAGCTTTATCAATAAATATAAATTTTAAAGGGAATTAAACCATCTTGATCAAATTTACAGTTTTAATGTCTTTTAAAAAATTTCATTTTAAAGATTTCAAAAGTGTCTATGAAACAAATGCCATTTGAAAAATCCGAGTTAAAACATTTGGCCTGTAAGCAGACTTTCATGTATTTTGAGTAAGGAGGTCGTTTTGCCCTGCGCGTCCCTCAAAAGAAAAAGTGGGAAATGGGCCAGTCCACCCTTTGGGTCTACACTGCATGCATAATTCACATTTTCAAATTAAAGCCCAAATCAGGATCCCTTGTTGGGTACTGTTTTACCTCGCGCACTCTTTCTTTTCCTTTCTTCCTATGCCCCATTTGAAGGCTGAGTACCCCAATAAAGGCTGTGGCTCTGCAAACCCAAAAAGGTGTGATGAGGTTTCATACCCTGAAGTGTGTATGTATTTTGGTTTTTGTGTGTGTGTGATGTGAAGTTTTGATTTTGAATGAGTAGCACTGGGGGCCAAAAAACCCTTTGGGTTGGGGCTTTTTTTTTAGTTTTTTCCCTCCCAAAAAATAATTTTAAAACAGCAAAACCAAACTAGGGGGTTGTGGATTTTCCAGTGTTTGCTAAGAGTTAAAGCGGTGTTAAAATGCTAGGGGTTGCGGGGGGTTTTTTAGATTTTTTCCCTACCCACCCCAGTCTCTGTGACATATTTGTTTGTGCAAAGTCCTATATATAATGAAAGTGGGACAAAATACCTATAAGAATAATTATATATATCCTTAAATTTCAAAATTAAATTAAATTAAAGAATTTTTCCCAATTTTAATTTTTTTAAATTTAAAAATAACCACAAGTATAAGAACAGGGAAATTGATTTTTGTGATTTGTTGGATTATGATGCAGGCTGAGATTGTATAGGTTATTTTTTTTTTTTTTTTTTTTTTTTTTTTTTTTTTTTCAGCCCATTCGGGTTTGAAACCAAACTGTGTGAAATTTATAATTTTACCTTTTTTGGGACATTTCCACTAATTTAAAATTTGGGCCTACAAAAATATTTTTTTGGGGGGGGGGCACCAATTAAACCCTAGTTGAAATGAACTCTACGTTTTAAATTAAAAATATTTACGGGAGTTAAAAACATGGAAAAGGGGAAATAAAACCGGGAAAAAATTGTTTTAAATTTGGTATCGATAATCCCCTTTTTTTAACCCCAAGAGATGGGAAAAAACCAAAGGGCAAATACTTTTTTACGGGACAAAATAGAGATTTTCGGGTTTCCAGTTTTTTAAACTTTCCATTTATTTTTTTGACGCTTTTTACTTTCCTCCTTACATTTTACACAAATATCTGTTTTTATTTTCTTCTTTTTAAAAAACGGGTCGTTTTTTTTGGGTTTTAATCTCCCTTTTTCGCCATAATAAATCTCTAAAAAATCTAAACCCTTTTTAGTTTTTGACTGCCAATGGTCCGTTTCCCAAATGCACCCCCCAAAACCCCCCTCTCCCCAAAAGGGTTTTGATCAGAGAAATTCCAAGGGGAGAAACTCAAAAAGGGAGGACAGGAGGAAAAAACTTCAAATTTTCGGATCCAAGTGCGGTCGGGTTTCATTGAAAAATAGGCTCTAAGTTTTTTATTTGTTAAGTGGGCCAGAATTTCTTTTGTGGGTTGGCAAAATTCAAACACATTCCTCTGGGGGAACGGGAGAAAAAATGAAAAAAGGGACTCAAAATGCGGGATAAAAAGGGGCCCTTTTTATAAATGGGAAAAAAAACAAAACGAACAAAAAGCCCCCCAGGGGGAAAAACAGGCGGGGGCCGGGGGGGATGGGGTCAAGTCAAGGAGGGGAGGGAAACAGACCCCCCAGAGGATTCCAACTGCCATAAACAATGAACAAGCACAGTATGCAACACTAGGAGAATAAATAGGGGACAAACGGGGGGGTAAAAAGGATCCCGGGGGTTTGGAGCCCCTTAAAACAATAAATTGGATACTAAGAAGGGCGGGGGTAGAAAATGGGGCAGGAGAGCTCTCAACCACACACACCCCCAGCACCCCCCCCCCACAAAAAGCCCCCCCACCCCCCCCCCCCACCCCCGCCCGGGGGCGGGAAGAAAGGCTCGGGGTGGGCTCTAAAGGTCCTGGGGGGAACCAAGCAAACCCAAAGCGGCCCAGCCACAAAAACACCCTAAAGTAAAAGGGCAAAAAAAGGCCTTCTTGAAAAGGGCACCCAGCAGTGAAATTGGGTGGTCTGTAGCGGCCTCCATGGGCGAGAAAAGGGGAGACCCTTTGGGCCCAGCAGCAGTGAGAGGGGGCGGGGCTCTGGGGACCCCCTTTTCGTGGCAGTGGCGGGGGTTTGGGGCGGTTTTGGGGATGGCCTCCGGGCCATGTGGGCCGGGGGAAAGCCTTTTCCCCCTACTCCGTTTATGAGAGCAAGGTGTACAGTTCATCAGTGCCCTTTCTGGGGGTCTGTAGCCTCCTCGCCCCCCAAAAGAAGGCCCTTATTAACAACCCAGAGCCGTGAACTATCCCCTTTTAAAAAGGGTTTAAAATTTAAATTCCCCATTTTAAAACCCCAAATTTTTGCTTTGAAAAAACTTAAATCGGATTGGATCATTGAGGGTAAACTAATTTTTTTTTTAAACTATGCAACACTTTTTGGAAAACCCATGGGCAATTTTACTAGTCCCTTCTGCCTTCAGACCCCAAAAGGTGCAATTTAAAAATTAAAAAAACAGATTTTAAAAAACAAACTCGTAGTTACTAAATCTTTAGTTTTGGGTTTATGTTTCCCAAATTGATATGACCTTTTGAATGGCGGTGCCAAAACCCAAAATTTGTGCCTAGACTTTTCCCTTGTTTTTTTTAAAAACTTTACTTTAATTTTAAATTAATCAGGTCCGGTTTTTGTTTTAAAAACCCCTAAATTTAATGTTGACAGAAATTTTATGTTTGGCTTCTTCAGCTCTCCTGCAGAGATCAAGTTCTGCTGAAGACTCAAGCGAATGAACAGCATATGCAAATTATCTGTTCTCCATCAGAACAACTCAGTGTGCCAGGCATCAGACTTTTGACTGTACTTCAACCATTCTGGACCAGCCATGATTACCATGGTAACATGAAAGAGAGGAAAAACAGACAGAAAGGGAGAGCATGGCACACCTGGCACAGGGCACCTACAGGATGCCAGCCCCTGTTCCTGCGTGTCAGGGAAAGGGGGTATCTGGCATGTGTGTGTTGCAATCTGGAGGCCGGAGGGATGCCAGCCATGCTCCACCTTTGCCAGCAGTGGGAATAAACTCAACTCTACCAACGTAAAAAAAAACAAAAAAACTATAAGGGAAATCATTTCAGTGAGAGAGAAAGCTGTCAGACATTACACTGTTATGGAAAAGATAAATAATACTTTCCCTTCTTCTATTCCTCCATCTCCCAGGCAAGATGAATGTGAACAAGGGATCAATGTGCTTAATGGGAGGAATTGATGTCGGTTAAGCACTATGGCCTGCAGCCGCCACACAATAAAATAAATAGGAAAAGTGCTGCTGTCATTGTGTATGTAAGATGATAGCTTTTACCACGCTTCTGAATGTACCACCTGAGCTCAATGCACTACAATAACAATGGGCAGGTTTGGTTTGTACTGTAGTATCTTGCCCCAGTGGCTAAAGGGGTAGCACTCTGCCTCACAGCAAGAAGGTCCCCAAATGGATGTCAGTGTGTGGAGCTAGTGTTGGTTTCTCTCTGTGTTCTCTGGTTTCTGATTCCCCCCAACATTATAAGAAATTACCTTTTCTATTAAGGGCAATATTTGCCCTCTGGAATCGATTTCTAAGGCATTCTTTACTTTGTAAGGGCAGTTGTTATCATTAATGTGTCTGCATTGTCTTCTCATTCATATATTTAAATTTAACTAATTACTTAAATTAAACAGAATACTATACAAACTGCATGTCATATTCTGATTACAAAGACAAAATAATTTCTGATTGTTTTAAATTAGTTTATTGCTTTACATTATAGAAAATCAAGACTTCACTTTGTTATTTTAATAACATGAAAACAAAATTCTATACAGAAAATGAACAAAAGACCATTCCCCATTACTGAATGTCCATTCATCTAGCAGACTAGCATTACGATCACTATATAGCTGCTTGCTCTTATAGGAAAAGTCCTGTTAGTTTCTATGTCCCCTTCTAGTTTTCTGTTTTAAGAGCTGGTTCCTTTATGTTATTCCAGGGAAATCTAAAACACTGTTCCTTTACACTCTCTCTGCTGTCTCTGCCTTATGTTTGCTAATTTCTAGAGAAAAACCCTTTCACTGCTCATTCAGTGTATTGCTAATATTTCTAAAATTGTTTACATGTGTTTTTACATCAAAATGCATCTACTGTAAATCTATATATATTAGATGCCATTTTTGCATGTAAAAACACATCAAATGTTGTGTGTGTGTGTGTGGGTGTGTGTATATATATCTAATATATATGCACACACACACACACACCACACACCCACACACACCACACACACACAACACCACACACACAAAACAATATATAATCTTAAAGTTTGTGTTGCTAGCATGAGTTTCTTTCATACAATACTTTAGCTAAACTGGTGAACAGCAAATGTCACAAAGACACATTCTAACACCAGTCAAACTAGTTAGCCGCTATCAGTGTTTAATCACCCATCTGTCCATTATTACTTCTATAATTCTGATGAAAAACTGAATACATCAACACAGAATGAATTTGTAGACAAATGTCATGTAAAGTTTGCAAAACTAAATTTTACTTTTAGATTTCAGTCAGAAAAAAAGAGACAAAAAATATGACAAAAACTGCTCAAGAAAAAAGGAAAACCCTTATGAGAAACATTCTGCAAGGACATAACTGTCATTATCAGTCATCAAAACATATCACAAAATGTCTAATTCTTGTTAATATGTGTGTGTCATATGGGATCCACCTGAGGATCATTGCATCTGATCACACGCGGGACTGTCCTTTCATTCTCGCATAAACAGCCAGCAGAATATATCTAACTGCCAAATGAGGACTGGGGATTGGCTAATTATAACCATATTATCATAACAGTTTAAAATTCATGCAATTATCCATGTGAATAATTATGTGACCATGTTTATACTTTGATAATGGCTTTTAACCGGCGCCACATGGAGATGCTTTATTTAATTTCAGAATAACTGATAGTCAGACAGAGACATGTCCTTAGGAATCACCTCCCCAAATTCTCATTCTGCAAAAATGATTTCTGTAATACAGTATTTTGAATGAGAATGACTTAAAATACTCACAGTGTAGTGCTATTTTGTGCCTGGTTAAACTGGTAAATCTTGTGGCTGGTTATTGAATAAAATGCAGGGTTTTGCCTGGAATAATGAGCCAAAAAGTAGCACCAATGTTTAGGGATTTGCCATATACAACCATATAAATCAATCAAATTCCTTTAAATAGTTGTATGATTAAACCTCCTTCTGCACATATTTCCCCCAGTTTTAAAGAAAATAAAGTGTTACTATTAATATATTCTTTTAAGGAAACTTAGTTAGCAGAGCATGAAATCCACTCTTTCAGGCAACGTTCTAGTTCATATTTCAGTTAAGAGATGAAAATAAGGTGCAGGAAAAACGCAAAAACACTTGAAACATTGGGAAAGCTCATCCGGAGTTGAGTGAGTTTGCGGAGGTGACCCTTACCAGATCTGCTTTTGAGAGGAGCAAGAGCCCAATAATGCAGATGTAAAGAGAAAACAGTATCACTGCCCATCAAACAATGGTCTTCCTTTTACCACTATTGTCTCCTTGGCGTTTCTTTTTCCAGGGCAGTGCAGTGTCAAATCCAGCTGGAGACACGTTTCACAGTCACTGACATTTATTGATCAGCACAGGGGGAATGTTCCATCTGAAGTCGTTGGACGGCTATTTATTTATTTTCCTCACAGGAACCCAACAGCAGTCTGAAGTAAAACAACTTGGTTATCATAGGGCTCTCATTGTAGACAAAAAGCTTTATAAATAAACCTTTAAAAATCAATAAAAAACGTAGGAAACAGTCTAAACACGTTTGTGTCAGAGTGGACCCGTATTTGTAGTTGTTGGGAACACCCTCCTGTGAAACGTGTGGAGTAATGAAAGGCTGTGATAATGATGTCGACTTACAGGTCATCTAAGAGGGTTTATTTTAAATCGTCTTAATTACTGGCTAAGTTAAGGTGGGCCCTGTGTAAATTGCCAATGATGCGTAAGCATTATGAAATATGGCCAGGCCCCATCTGCCAAAGTGGAGGGCGGTGTCATTGTCACCGCACACATTCAGGGAAGGTTCTTCTGTTCGCTGTGCTCAAGAATCAGCAAGCATCAGATGGTTTTTTTGTACGGTATATCTGTCGCCCGTCCAGAAGGTAAAATAAAAACATGCACTCAAAGTAGTAGCTCATTGTTACATCATAGGGTACGCTTAGGAATTGGGGGAAAGCACTGAAAATACATTTTTGGGTCCAAAAATGAAAAAATAATTAACGACTTTATTCAGCATTATGTTCTTCTCTTCCGGGTCTGTTGTGAGCACGTTCACAAACCCCCCCCCCCCCCCCCCCCCACCCCCCCCCCCCCCCCCCACCCCTAGGTGTCCCCGCTGCACGTTCGGAAACGCTTTGTTTATTGGGGCATACCAGAAAACAGCGTCCAGCAGTGTCGTACGTCAAAACAGTCACTAGAAGTCGCGGTCACAACAGACCCGGGAAGAGACGACAATCCTTAACAAAGTTGGTAATCTTTGTTATTTTTGGGACCAAGAATGGTTTTTGGAGGCTGTCAAACAAATTCTAATAACCGGACCCTTCTGTATGTCACATGGACTACTCTTTGATTGATGTTTTTATTACCTTGCCGTGGACAGTATACACGTACATACATTTTTCAATGCGAGGGTCACGAAAGCTCTCGGACTAAATCTAAAATATCTTAAACTGTGTTCCGAAAGATGTAATCGGAGGTCTTACGTCTATTTGAAACGACATTGAGGGTGAGTCATTAATGACTCTAAATTTTTAATATTTGGGTGAAGCTAACACGTTAAGATAAACACCTTTTTGGCACAATTTATTATCTGCTAGTATCATTGTGTTAGCCACTACATGCCAGTATGGCCCTATGTAACAATCCCTTATAAGCTAGGAAACTAGCAAATAATTTTACACATTACAGCAAAAATAATTTTAGTGACACCATGTGTGATTTTGAATACGTTTAGTGTAGATTATCAGGTGGCTATGTTTTTGTGTCTTGGATATTGTTTTTTTTGTGTGTCAAGTGTTTGTGTGGTGTTTGTTTGCATGAAACATGTGATTTAAAGGTCGTGTTTATTCATTAATTATTTCAGTCAAACGTGCTAAAAGCCTATGGTGTGCTGAGGGAGAGCTCCATAGTACTGCAGTTTTAGAAACACACATGCAAAATAGAAACAATCAAGAAAGTGTGCTTCCATCAGTTTGACAGCAAGTGCCGGGCAGTGCTCGTGCGCGACAGTACCACATAACAAAATAATGAGTTTGTCCACGTTATATTTACTGTAACAATATTTTATATTTGATATTCATACTGAATCTTACAGTTTTATTGCATGAAACAAAAAAAAAAAAAAAAAAAAAAGTTACATTGCCCAATTACGTGCCAAAGAAGCCCATTGATATAAGGGCCCTGATGAGCGCTTCAAATGCAAGACCTTGCATGTAACGATTTCAGGCAGACAAATGACAGCAGCTCTTCTATCCCACCAGGCATACAGGGCATACGTCAGATCGCCAGTTCACTCTAGCCGAATGATATTGGGGGATCCAGTGGGGGTGGCAGTCATATTTAAGGGGTGACTGTGCATCTCTTTTCACAAACCCTGCCTGAATCATAGTGGCCAGTGGTGCACGCTCATTGGTGCCCCTCCAGCTGGTGTGAGCCCTAGGCGAGGGCCTAGCTTTTGCCTATGCCTAGAAATGGTACTCGCGGTCGATATAAAAAGTATTTAAACTACCAAATAGATTTACTTGCACATATTTCAGAATCGGAATATCAGATTGATGATTTCCTAATATAGGGAGCATGTTTGTGAATAGTTGATAAATCACTATAAGGCAATACATTCTTGAAAATAATTGTCGCCTAAAAAAAAAGACTTACACTGGGGGTCTCAGCTAGAATTGATTTTAAACTCACGTGCGAAAGGGTTAAGGGTTTATATAATGTTATATAAAATGTTTTTTTTTTTGTTTTTTTTTCAAGATTTGTCCTGATTATTATAAGTTGTATGGTTTTGAGAATGGGGATGAACTGCCTATTAAAAAGATGACACAATTGTTTTCATTGGTACATTTAACTTTATTATATACAGATTTTGTGCCTTTTTTCCCCATCTTGTTTTGAGCTGTTTTTGTTGTTGTTGTTGTGTTGTTGTTGTTGTTGGTTGGGTCTTTTCTTTAAATGAAACCTCCTCTAGCAAAGCAATTGCTGTCATGCTTGAATTGAATTGCCTTTAATTATTACTCACCTGAGGGCCTGGTGTTAGTTTAATTCATGGTGTGGGCTGGCATTACTTTTTTACTGTTAGATGTTTAGGTAAAAGGTAAAAAGCATTGCAAACATAAACATTCAGATCTGTCGGTGGCAAAATGTCATAACTGACGCCTGTAGTTAACAGCCCCACATCTGAAAATCAATTTTCAGACACAATTACAGAAACTAGTCACATTACTAGATAAGGTCTAAAAATGTAATAATATATAATGCTGTTTTTTTTAAAGTGTGAATTTTTAGTTCAACTGTATACTGTGTCTTCCTTTCATCCACTTTGCTTTTCTATGTTTTACGAATAGATCAAAAATATTAAATTTTCAAACCTAATTTTGCTGGATTTCTTATATGGCTTTTACTGATATACTTGAATGGTCTTGCTTCACTCCACCCTCCGAATCGAACCTAGATCGGATACGCCTCTTGGTTCACTGTTTGGGTGTACGGTGAAAAGGCCTCAAGGATGAAAGCAGTTGAACCAAGGTATTTTCATATGCGTTGGAGAATACGCATCTAATTACACATTCCCTACAATTTCCAATGGGCAGATTGCTTGCCGATGTACGTACAAGGCCAGGACATCTAGCTGACCTGGATGGTACTGTTCTGCTTCAGTGACGTCATGAAACTGACTGATTTTTGTGTGTGCCATCAGCCAAGTCAGTGTTTGGTATGACTTAAATGTCCAGAGCTGAGTAATTAGTCACCTGGCATGTATGGCGCGCAGAAACAAAACCTGGCAGCAGAACCAAGCAATCATTAGCAAAATAATGGCAACAAGTCAGGTTGAAATCCCTGTGAATTCTGAACCAGATGAGCTATTTGCTTGTGAAATGAAGGGGAACACTAATGGATAGCTTTACGTTGGGCATTACAGACCATCATTGGTTTGAACCCATGAACCGGAACTGAGATACCAAGAAAACTAAGTATCATCACCTGCGTCCTTGCAGTAAGACAATTAACCCCAGTAGCAGCTCTGGAGCGGACCATTCCTGTAATTCATGCAAACATTGTATGTCCTAACTGACAAATTACCAAAAAGTTATTTGATCGTTTTTTCAAATCCACATCCAGTTCTGTCGAAAAGATAAGCAGCTGGTAGCACATTAGCATTTAAACGCTGATTGGGGTTTGCTCACATTATGTAGTAGCTCCAACAGTGTAAGGCTGCGGTCAGAGGCCTACTTGTATTTGTAGCAATCGTGAAGATCCATGCTGCCAGTTTGTTGGTGTACCATTTGGGATGTCAGCAAGTTAGCAAGCTTTCATAATGTTCACATATATTAAACTAAAGGAATTAAGTGTATCAACTAAGACTGCCCTTGCTAAATGAACAATACAAATTTTCAGTTCTATGTCATTTCCCTTGTCGCATGTGGTTTGATGATGCGGCCACAGAGGGCCAAATATGTGACCGTTCCAAAAACCTAGTCCGAATTTGTAAAACACTTCTGCTTTTGCGGTGTAACTAAAACTGTGACTGCTTTGAAGTGTTCTGCCTGCAGAAAGCAGGGTGCATAATACAAATATCACTCCTCCTGGAAGCCCACAAGGAGACTTGTCTCATTGGACGATCTTCTCTCTAAGTTGGATGTGAGCACGTTGCGAGGCTAATACAAAACTCAAGAATCTAATAACTACACAACAATACACAGTACATAGATTTTTAGTCCATACTATGTTATTATTAATTATTATTCTTATTATTATTATTATTATGATCATGATTATATTTTAAAATAAATAAAACTAAGCCTACTTATAAATTTACTATTAACTTTTTGCTTCCACTATTTTATATTATTTTTTTGTTTCACTATTTAGTTTAGTCTTCATATAGTAGGCCTAACATTACATTTTCTGATCCGCATCCAAATCACAGTACTTGCAGTCTACAGAACTCAAAACATTCTCATCCATAACATCTTGTAAATTACAGACGCTTTCGTCTGTTACTGATTTTACGACCTCAATTCCTTCATTATCACTCTCATGTACTTAAGCTATGGCCTGTTCAGTAACCTCTAATCCTTCGTTCAATTTATTTTCTCTCCAGGCCAGCTCATGGACCACATACTACCCTATCACATTATCCTCCCATTCATCTTGTTGGAACTTTAGAGGACAAACAGTTAGCTTGTGAACAGTGTCATCAATTCAAAAAATTAGACCCCAGCCCCCAAGTAGAAGCATAAATCATAAACGACATTAGACCATTGGTGGAGTTCATTTTTATCCTTCAGGGGGGCACCCAATGGCAAATGAGCCACGAAACATACTAGTCCAGAAAAGCCCCCTCTTTTTACGAATTGTGTAGATGACCAAGTCGTTCTTTTACTATCTCTTCTCTTCTGATAGGTTGTCACAGTCAAAAAGGTTGTCTATGGCAGTAAAGAAAGATTTGATAATCTGTCCGTGCCAACGAAGATCGAGCAGATTCTCCTCATAAACTGAGAAATTTCTGAGGTAGCGAACCACTGGGCAGGGAGTGCAAACTGAGTAGCGTGGGCAAAAGTTTGGATATCTGTCCCTTCCGTAGCCTTCTTCATCTCTTAGTTTCTTCAAGAGTAATCGGGGCCCCCCCCCCCCCCCCCCAGATGCAATGCACATTTCCACAAGATCCACTTAAAACTGAATACTGCATCACCACGCCACACTCGCGGCCATCGCCTTCAAATCCCCTGTCCACATTCAGCACCAGAAATGACTCAGTCCACCACATTTTTTATTAGCAGGTTTTAAAAATAATAAAAAAAAACAAAAAAACAATATTGTTAACCTTGCTAAAGCTGAAAAATAAGGAAAAAGAGAGTCCTCTCATGTCCTCTCGAAGTTGAGAATCAGTTTATGACTCACAAGGATATGGGGCTAAATAATTAAATTTAGCCCAAACGTTACTTATTCTAACCACTAAAATAATAGGATAATACAAATAAAAAAGACAACATGTGAATTCTTTAATTTTATATTTTATTCATAGTTCGAGGGAGAGCACAAAATAATTATTGGCTCTCGAGGTAAAACGTAAACCCAACCCCCACCCCAACAAGGGTTCTCAGCTTTAATAAAGACAGGTACTGCCCTGTTCATCCCACAGGCCGAAGATTAACCACCGATTTCTTGTTCTCCCACTGCTAATAGCACACGTTCTACCTTAACTCCCTGTTCGGGCTCGCACCTAACACCGTGGCTGAGTAAATTAGATGTCACATGCTCACCATTCTCACACTTGCTGATTAATGTGGAAACAAGATAACAACAACAAAAATACAAATAAAAAAATAGGATAATTTACAGCATATACAAACCAAAGACAATTAGACCTCAGTGGTAGAGCATTGCGTTAGCAGCGCAAGGTTGTGTGTTTGATTCCCAGCGGGTGAACACATGTTAGGTGTTAGAGCATAAAAAAAAAATGTTAGCCTGAATGCACTGTAAGTCTCAACTTTGGATATCAAAAAGGCATCTGATAATTTGTCTGTAAATGTATTATACATAGGCGGAACAGTTGAAACTGAAATTTTCTTCCCCACTGCACCCTCCATCACCCCATCCTACATCTCACAGCTCACGAGAAGAGAAGACATAGTATTAGTTAACTGCAGTTTTCGCCACACATTCTCTGTAATATCTAATTCATTTGGCCAGTCAGTTTTAATAATCACAGCCCATGTAAATTCAAGCAAAGGCTCTGGTCATAGTAAAAAGTTAAAATACTATACTATGCTAGTAATGATTATGCTATAATTATAATAAATAATATAATTACTATAGTAAATAAAAATCATAGAACAATGACTATAAGGTTGAAAAACAAAAAGTAGCAAATCGTTTCTTCTTTTGAATTTCAGCTATTCTTAAAATTTAATGTGTGTGTAAGGAGGGCTAGGGCATTGTCAGACGGTGTCCTCATGTAGTGAGAAATAACACCTCTAGAAGTGAAGAAGCTCTCACCAGTGGTAGAGAGAAAAAAAAATAGACGAATATAGGATTAATTAACTCTCCTCCAGTTTCATATATTTTAACATTTCTATTGCAACAGTAATGGTTTAATTTAAATGATTTCAATAAATTTAAAAAACACCAGACTTCATTTATTTTGTATTTGTATGTTAATATGCCTATCCCTTGGTTACAGTATGATGTCACGTCACCAAACTTCTGCGCCAAATGTTCTATCAGATGCCAAAAGCAACAACAAATGGTGAAATATAAATCATGAAGTGCTGTAAATATTATTGGAAAATCATAATCCTCACCTTTACGCTCCATAGCAGCAAATCTCAGATGGTCAAAACAGTGATTCATCTTTCAGGAATACTTTTACCAATATAACTTAGACCAATGTAAAGAACAGACCATCTGACTGACTATAAAGCAACCAACCAAGTTCTTTTGTTCTTACGAATGGTTTAGATGATATGGTGGTCTCCAAAAACAATTGGTGCAAGCACACTCGCAAAAAAATAAATAAAATTAAAATAAAAAAAACAGAAGAAATTGTTTGGTATACAGCACTTTGCAGGTCTGTGAATTGTGCATGCTTACCATACATTTTGGCACTAATAAGCGGCAGCAAACCTCTGGTACCCCAGAGAGTTAATAGAGTTACTTACATGTATGCATTATCCAAAGCGACTTTACAGTGCATTCAGGCTAATTTTTTATTTTTTTTTTCATCTAACATGTATTGCCCTGGGAAAGTCAAATCCACAACCTTTTGCGGGCTGTTAACGCAATGCTCTAACCACTGAGCCACAGGACACTACTCTGTAAATGTCTGTTTTTCTAAACTACCTAAAAAAAAAGTATCTTTAAATTGTTCCACTATCAAAACAGTTAAATGCACATTTCATTCGTATATCCAATAGTTCTTAAATGGTTAGTTAACCATGCGTTAGCTAGCATCTGCTTTTTGGAAAATGCACCCCCCTTATGCATTTATGCACATGCCCCACCCTACAGCAAAAATGGCGCTTAGTTGAGAAAATACTAAAATACCGTATGAAAGGTATGATTTGAGGCCTCACCCAAACAGCTTAAAAAACAATGAGTGAAATCTTTGGACATCTGTGCAATATAATGTTTTTGTCCAAAGCAATGGGTTGCATCTCCTTCAGCAAGGCCAAGATGATGACAACAAATTAGCATTTCAATCACTCATAAATGAAGATGTGCACTGCCTTTAAACTTACTTAATATCTTATGTGTAGGCAGGTTATCCTTTCATCATGAAGGGCCTCTAATTAGTGAGATTCATCAACACATAATTACCCATCAGACCACACTAACCTTAAACTGACTGCTTAAATAGTCATGATGCTGACACCAAGAAGAGTAAAAACTTGCTTGCAAAACAAGCATCAAGATGCATGATGCAAGATTGCACAAATAAACAATAACAGAAAACTAACTAAAACAGAACTGTAATATTTAAGTTCATATTCGTTACATTTTAGACATCTTCGAGCGCCAGTGGTGTTTAACAAAAATAGTTCCAAAAAAGACAGCAGAACTGTTTTGCATCTTCGAGCGCCAGTGGTGTTTCCTTACTATATAAATTTCCTTACTGTATGTGAATCCAAGTTTATGAATGAATTTAGTGACATTTGACTTCTACTCAGCTAACAGCAGGAAGGCAGAGGCTCACAAAATTGGGGGAGGGGGGGGACCTTTTGCACCAGCACCACTGACAGACGAAAGGGGAAATAAGTGAGTTCTTATTTTGCAAAGTTTGCCAGTGGGGTAAAAAAATATTATCTTGTTTTCCATTTGCATTAAGCCTTATTCTTTTCTTACCCCACGCACTGGCAGATCATTTCACTTGTTTAAGGCAAAATGCCTAAAATGCCCCCATCGAAATAAGTCTACATATCTTATGTAATTTTTTCATATAGAACATGCCATCTTGATTTAAGAAGTTTTAGATATTTCTACTTGAATATAAATCAAAAATACTTTGCATTTTTGCAGTGTCTATTTTTGTCATTCTATCTGTCTGTTGTTCCATTCATTGATCAATCCATCTATTCATCCGTCCATCCATCATTCTGTCTGTTATTTCACATCCATCCATCTCCCTGCCTGACTCCCTACCCATAAACGGTCCATTTGACCTGTGTGTCTCTTGCATACCTCACTTTGAGTCCATCTCCAGAGTTCTGAACTAATAAAACCATCACCCTAAGGCACTTGTCGGTTTATGTTCCTAAAACCGGCTGCAAGCTGTTATTTTTTTCTGACAGTGATATGTTCACATTTATATTGCTCAGATCTAGCAGAGCACTGCATTGCAAAAGTCCAGACAAAAACAAAACTTTATTTTTTTTCCAGGTGGCTCAAGAGTTCTGTGATAATTAGTGACTTCTGTGTGGGCTTAAGGATAATGCTTGTATTTTTATGATGTTACATATATCAGACGATACAGCAATGTGACCAGTTAACCACAGTAAAAGTTTTCAATTAAACATATGCTTCATTAGCATATTTTAGGGGAAGTTTAGAACATTTATGATAGATGAAAAAACAGAACGGCGACAAACCATTCATGCCCAAAGGTGTTTAAATTGTCTGAAGTTGGATGAGCAGGGGTCATACATTAGCACTCTTGAGAGTTTACAAACTAAACTTGTTTCCTTCTGCTTGATTAGTTTGAAGGATGGGCTGCAACCTAATTATCATAGTGTCCATTATAGGATAAGATTAGTGTGACCTAGATCACATTACATTAAAAATAGTATGCTGCTGGTCAACTATTTCTGGTGGAGTTTTGATTTGTTAATCTGTATGTGCTTATTAATACTAAAATGACCCACAAATCAACTAACTAGAAATCAGTTTTACAAATGCATAGATGTGTATATAATACCACGATTCATTGTTCTGTTTAATTACCTCCAGTTCTTTCTGCAGTACTGCTGACAGTCCTTGTGTGTCCATGCTCCAAGCCATTGTTTCTGCCACATATTCTCTTTTGTCGTGGTCTTCTTCTTTCTTTCGGATAAAATAACTGGACAGAACAATTGAAGGGCCAGTTGCATCGTCGATGCTTGAAAATATGGCCTATAATCGCTGTAATTTCTCACAAAAATTTATGTGAAAAAATGTATTTTCGCTGGCTGATGGTGACTCTGGGAACGTGCCTCTTCACTGAAAGTTTTGTAGTGTGTGCACCTCATTAGCATGTTTTGTGTAGTATGCTGCGCAGCTATGGACAAGACGATGACAGATGATGAAGAACATCGTGTTGCATAGTGTGAGCACACAGTGATTCGGGCCTAGTCTTTCAACTGCATGTCGTGTGAGTTGCCATCAGTGTTTTAAGAGTCGGAACATAACTATCATCTCTTATATATCTTATCTTATATATATTGGAGTACAGGGGGAGACGGATACCATCAATTGAGGAAAACCCAATTAAGTGCCCTAGGGAAATGGTACGACGCAGCTCCCTGGCCGACAGATGCAATGTTTCCAGGACAGAGAAACAGGCAGATGGGCATGGCTGAGTAATACCGTGAGTGGCGGCCCAGATTTGCCAGGAAGTTTCAAGGGCCTGGCTCTTCCAGCATCGGGCCTGCTACCACGTGCTTATGTGGCTACTGACAATCTACGAAGTACCTATGGTGCCAGCAGTGGAAGGAGTCGAGAGGCGAGTGAACAAATACCTTCGCAAGTGGCTCGGAATCCCCACCAAGCTTCACGTCAGTAGGGCTATACACCGGTCTGGTCAGGGTGGCATACGCAGTAGCTGCCCCCCATCATCAGCATCTGCTGGTGGACGGAGGAGTGTCAAGGTGGCAAAAGTGCCGGGTGTGGTTTTGTGTATCATGTAACGCAAACAGAACTCCACTGATGAAAAAGTGTGACTGATTACGAAGGCGCAGGGGATTGTCACTAGCACGATCCCATTTTGCAGGTTTCACACTACTGGACGCAGTGGGTGGCTGACACATCAGTGGCACAAGCCGAAAGTGTGAAAAACATTGAACAGCTGAAGGACATCATTGGGAAAACCCATGTGTAGGGAGGCAGGGATTCTGATCCCACCCACTTCTAGCCAGCAGTGGGGGGGAAACGCAGACCCAAGGACAGAGGAGGGACATGATTCAAGCCGACGGTCGCGACACCTGGAGGGAAGAAAGGCGCAGGTCTATGCCGTCCGAACTTGGAGTACAAGGTGCCTGGACGAACATTGGGACCTGCCGAATCGGAAGATCACGTGGCCTGAGATCTGGGAGACTGGAGCCCTTTCGTATCTCCTTCCTGCTCCGTTCAGTTGTACGACACCCTTCCATCACCAACAAACATCCACAGATGGGGTATGAGGGAGGACCCATCATGTAGGCTATGCGGAGGGAGGGGAACAATGGGCGCACATACTGGCAGATGCAAAACCAGCCCTTAGCCAAGGTAAGATACAGGTGGCGCCATGACAAGGTTCTCTTTGCACTGGCTGACATCTTGGAGTCTGGGAGAGGCAGAAAAAAGCGCCATACCAGTACAAGGCCGAGGTCATGCCGCATTTTCAGGTCTCCATCAGAGGAGAAGGGAGAAAACCAGCAGCCCCCAAGAAAGATCAAAAATAGCCTCTTGCAAGCAGCACAATCCTGGGAGATGGGGGTGGACCTGGGAAAGAAACTGTCTGCCTCCCCCAGGTTGTGCAAACACTGCTGAGGCACGCAGACATGGTCTTATGATCTGAGGAGGGGGCAAGGAAGATAATCTTGATTGAACTGACGGTCCCGTGGGAAGACGGGTGTGAGGAGGCCCAGTGAAACGGAAAGCCCACAAAGCATCTGACCCTCAGTTGAGCAGTGACAGGGTCCAAAGGGTGGCAGACCTGGCTATATCCCCTTGAGATTGTAGGGTCGGGTTTAGGGGGTTTCCCGGCACAGTCTGTGTGGAAGAGACACTCAACATGCTGTGGATATAGGCAGGAATGGCGAGGAAGGAGCAGCGTTCCCCGTCAGGTCGGCGTGAGAGCAGCAAAAAAAGCATCGTGTTGCTGGCATCTGGGAGTCAGGAGGTGGGAGGAGTTTGAGGCTGGGGTCCAGGAGGCGTGAGGGTGCAGCGTGACGTGGCCACACCCACCTGCCGGGACCCGCCAACTGGAGGTGTTTGGTGGTTCATGTTCCAAACAACCCCGTTAAATGTTGGAAGCCACCGGAGGCCATCTGTCTCGCTGGCCCGAAAGCTACAGTCAATGCATTACAGTCAGTGTCGCTGATTAAGATATAGCATGCATCGTCCAGAATGTTTTTCACAATAGAAATGGAGGACATTAAATTATATGGGTAGTATGTCCATTTTGGAAGTGAAAAAGACCATATAATTTACAGTGATACCCGTAAATTGACATCCCGGGGGAGAATTCCGCGACTGTACATCATACAAATTAGATTTTTTTGTTTTCTTCTTTAGTTTTGTCCTTAACACATTCAGTCCTTTTGAATATTAGCGACTGTGTGTTCTACAGCCAAAGGCTGTTCAATTAAATGTTTGCTATGGCCTTATTTCAGTTTCAATGTTTATCTACCATGATGGTGCTTTTTGTAGCATACTTGTGGTTGAATGACACTGGTGTGCACCTTCTAGTATTCTTGTTATTATTTAAAAGATTGCTTTTGATGGGCCCTCGTGGTTCATCATGTGGACTTTTCTCAGCACCCTACCGGCAATTTGGGGTGCTTTATACAGGTCTTTGCAAACGGTACAAAAAACAGATTTCAGTTAGCTTGCAATGTCGGTGGGTATATTTAATACGTCCATTATTAGTTATATTCAGTTAATCAAATTACCAATGTATTTGAACTTAAGCATTCCAATTAAAACTCTGTACAACCTAAAACGTTGCCTACCCATATATTTTTAGCAGGTAAGAATTCGCGGCAACCAACGGCTGGTCCTGGGGGGGGGGAAGGGGGGGTTTTTTAACTGTATAGTTTACTCGCTTTTTGTCCTTTTTCTTAGGCAGTGTACGGCATTCTGGTGCTATACATCAAGAGACTCATCATTCCCTTGTTGTCAAATGTCAAAATTAGAACTATACTGTAAAAATGAGATATCACTCTGAGAGTATTCTCAGATTATCTTTCTACTTTTACAGCTCCCATTCTTGGTGGAAAGAGGGATCAACGCAGTGAGCTCAAGAAAGGCAGAAAAGAGTACACAAAACTCTTATAGTTGCCTGGTGGTCCACTGTGTGTTTTGGGGAAATTGTTTTTCATTTTATTATTTTTTATTTGTCTTTTAAAATCATTACACCATGTTGTAATTTACTTTTTATTTTGCGTTAATGTGCATTTCTATTATTTTCCACAAACAATCGCCTCAAAGCACATCACCCCGGACAACCGCGCCTCCGTAATAATCCCTATCACTCATATAGAATGCCTGTCACTCAAGTAGCATATCTAGAGTATGAACATAGGAAAAGCCTCAAAGAGATACACGCTCGAAAAAGTGTTGGGGCTTTAGTGATATTATTTCATCACTATGGCGTTCATAAATGATGGGGATGAAAAGAATCCAGGGTGAGCCTGTGTCATTTATTCATAGGACCTGCACAGCTGAGATAACTGTATGCATCATAACCCACCACTCAAAAATCGCAGGCTGGGGTCACCCTGCTGGAGAGAACAACACTGAGTGAGAACAGAAAAAAAAGAGAGAATGGAAAGATAGAGATCTGTGTAGGTCACAAAAGAATTAACTGACAACTAAATAATTCAGGGCCACATTTGCCCAGGCTGGGGTGGAGTGCTGTGAGCACTCGAATGAACGGTAATCAGATCAGCCCCTGCGGCTTTGTTATGTACCAATCGAAGGTGAAGAGCTCAAACCTGACTCCGAGCTTATCTGGAGACGAGAAGCGAGCAGTGCAGACAGGAGGGGCAGATGCTCCCCGTGGTGTCATAATGTGCTGGAGTGTGCCACTCCATGAATATCACTCAGAGGCTCTTTTCTGTCCGCAGATAACTGGGCTACCACAAACACTTATCATCCTTCATTCTGACTACTCCGCCTCAACTCACACCCCCAAAAAAAACTTTGGGGACAACCACAAAAAAAAATTCACTTACAAAAAAACAAAATCGTCGATTTTTTTGGCACAGAACTATTTAAAAAGAACTGTGATGACTCACTACTTCATGATGAACTGCATTTAACTGAAAATTGAGGGTTTACTATTGTCATTTTTGACATTATGACGAACTTTTTTTTTTCCTAATTTAATACTGTTAAGGGCTTTGACACAATACTTAATGTTAAAAGCACTATATAAAAAGTTGACTTTATTTATAAATTTGACACCGTTTGACTAATTTCACACTCCTATTTAACGCTCCACAACATAACCAGACCGACTACCTAATGGATGACTGACTGATTCAGTGAACCTGATTTATATATACACTCTAAACATTTGAGTTCCATCAATTCAGGTGGATGTGCTTGGTTGGTTTGTCATTGTTTTTATCATTTATCAATCTGGGGTTGGGGGCAAATAATTCTGTGTGATTGCAAGAAAAAAAAAAAAAGGCAATATCTTTCCTCTGTGTTATCTACTTTATTCTCAGAATTAGAATTACTACTTAAACTTTCAAATTATAGTTATATATAATGTTTTAGATAAAAAAGCAGTCCGCGCTAATATTTATGTTAAGTATATTTTGTACGTTAATGTCCCAAACCAATCCAGCAAACTCTCAAAATTAAATTCATTTCATTTTATTTGAATTAATTATATATATATATATATATAGAGGGGTGAATTCAGTTCAGCTCTCTTTCAATAGTGTCCCCAACTAAGCTAGCAAAGGCGTCAATGGCAAGGAACCAAAACTCCATCGGTGACAGAAATGGAGAAAAACAGGAAAAAACCTTGGGAGAAACCAGGCTCAGTCGGGGGACCAGTTCTCTTCTGGCCAGATGAAACCAGCATGGTGTGGTTTAATTCCAGGCTGCAACACATGTCAGATTGAGGAGAGGACTCATCTGGTTCTCGTGGTCTTGTGCCAATGGCCAACAAGGTCTTTAAAGGGGGTCAACTTTAGGGTTCGTCTAGTTGACATGGTCTCCGCTGACATTCAGGGCTGTAGAAGTCGTCTTTAGGTGCTGATCCACCATCTGGACTGGATACAGACTGGATCCAGGTAACTGCAGTGACCATCTGATCTGGATACAGACTTGATCTGGGTGTGGTCGTGACCTCATCTGAATAAGCATGAACCCGCCGAATATTAAGGCGTAGATGCCATTCTTCTCTTCTTAGCATGTAAGCACGTACACCGTGCTGTTAAGTGGCAATTGTGAAACAGTCGCCTACGCAGTAGTCTAATAAAGGGTGGTTTATGGAATCTCAAGAGGCAGGCAGGTCCATTGGATTACATCACACAGTAAGTCAAGTGTGCTTATTGGCCTTGTAACTTCTTAACAACACTACATTTTTCTAGCATCTTCTAGGAGATTTGAGATTGGTCTGGGGTGTAATTAACCAATTCTCGCAGGATCCAGTTAATCAGGGAAAGCTAAAAGCAGATCATGGGGTGTAATTATTTCGTGTCTCATTAAAGTGTTTAGGGGGCGGAGTTGTCTTTGCAAGGAAATGCTTGTGTTTGTTTACTGTGTGTTGAGACTTGGCCGTATTTAATATCCTCACTCTACACGTATACCTTGTCAGTGTTGTGCGCTTGCTCAGAACCTTTGTTGTGATAAACAGTAAAGTGTAATTCAGGCTAAATTTACTTTCCATTTTGTCCGCACTGCGGTAAAATAAAAAAGGTTGTTCCAAAAAAAAAAAATACCACGCGCCGGGAATCCCAGTAGCCGCCCCGTTAAGCCCATCCTTGTGTGAATAAATACCGGAGTAGTGTAAGAACCGATCGACTCCACAGAGGCTCCAGGGAGCAGGGACCCCAGCAAGGGATAAGTAAAGTAGTCATTTTGATTCATACCTTTTTTCTACTACTTAAGTTTGCACGTTCTGCTTCAGTTTTTTATAACCAATTCTTACTACATGTGTTTCGCAGATCCCTAATCTCACTGCACACTTTGGCAACACTCATGGGGCATCACACACTGTGAGACAGTACCTGCCTTAAGGCAACCTGCACACTTTGCCTATGGTCTGGCACACTTTTTCATACCACACAATCTGTCACAGCACATCCTACCCACACGGCCAATCATACACTCTGGCTCCACATCACATCACAGGCAGAAGTCGCCAAACACTCAATCCTTTCTAATCATCCGACTACTTTGATCCACTTGATACGCTATTCCATCGTCATCTCCTTTAAGGCTATTTTCTCTGTAGTTGTAGCCTGCACTTCACTCACATCATTAACATATCCCTTCACACTGGTGGGGCTTTTCCTCTCAACATTTATACAGGCTCAGATAACCTCTCTACTTAAGACACCCATCCTCAACCTATCGCTTTTTAGAGTATTACATTGCGAAAAAACATTGAAATGGATCTGTGTCAACAAATGTCTCTGCCCCTTTCTCACACACAGAACAGTCCTCCTTGACAGCAAACCAATCTGGCTTCAGAAGTGGACATTCCACCGGACCGCCTTGCTCTTTAGTTGTTTGAAGATCCAAGACGGGCAAAAGGCGGCAATCCAAATCTTCATTACTATTCTTGGCTTGATCTGTCCGGCTGCTTTTGCATAACGGTTAAGCCACCAGATGCATCCTGTCCAACCCTGTTGGCAAAGTGGTCATCTCATGGAGGAACCACAGTGGTTTGAAGGTGGATTGAATCTTACCTGATCAGATAGGTCCAAGTATCTTGGAGAGGTGAGGTGCCCAAGTCGCAACATCTAACTACTGGGGCTGGCCTCAGGGGCTCAGTTCTTGGACGCACTTCTCTTTCTTCGTGTCTTCATGGCATCCATTAGTTTTCTGTTTCATTCATAAGCATGGCTTTTCACATACAACTTCTATGCTGATGACAACTCAACTTCTAGCCAGGTCTCATATCCATTCTGATGATCCCAGCATGATAGCGGCCTCGTGATCATCAGCTTATCTACAAGATATATCTTGCTGTATTACGGAGGCCATTACGCATTACGGCTTAACTTAACCTTGGCCAAGACAGAACTGCGAGAGACTTTGTGGTCGCAGGCAAACCCATCAGCTTCATCACATTTCACCAACGCAGTTAGGGCAAGCATCAACCATACAACTCGCTTCCAAAAACAGCCAGGAACCCTTGGAGTTATGATTGATGATCAGGCTGACTTCCTCAGACCACATTGCTAAAAACTCAAAAGCGGTCCTGGCAGATTTGCTTTTCAAGAAATATCTCGTCCTTTCGCTTTGGAGCAAGGCTGGCACTACTCTTTTGTTCAAGAGCTCTTGTTCTGTCCAGGCGGACAATTGGGTACAATGAAAAAGGGAAGAACTCTCTGGCAGGGTCTGTCCAGGCCAGTTCTAGCAAACCTTTCTGCATGCCTGCACTCCTGTATTCTGTATTATCTGTTTTCTTTTTTATTTGGTTATATTTTTTTAAAAGGCCCTTGGCTATGTGTACTTAGCATTAGGCTAACTGAGAGCTTGTTATAGCACTTGTATATCATTGGCTCTTTTGGTTGATTTATGATTGGGGCTTCCCATTGTCCTCAGCATTTGTAAGTCACTTTGGATAAAAGTAGTAAGTTTGGTAAACAAAAGCCAAGATTTTCGGTGCCTCATTCAGTGGCCTCTTAAATAGCCTGATTGATTGATAAAAATATTTTTCTTGTTCCCGAAACGTACCGGTCAAAAGGCTGGGCATCGCTAGGGCCTATTTTAGGTCGGGGCTATAGCTCCATAAACTGCACACAAATTCGCGATTTGCCTCCAGAGTCAGTCCACTCCAATTTCATATGACTGCGGGGCAGACTGTCTCCCCGCCCCGTCTTTTAGCGGGATCTTCAATCTGACAGACAATTGCAAAGGCGGAGCAGCGCGAGAGGACTCAAACGGAAACCGGGGAGCACAAGGTGTTTATCGATAGATTGTTGAATAAAATCTATCTGTATCTGTGCAGTTCTTTTGTCATACATAACAGTTAGGGCAAAAGGCTAACGAGGGAGGCAATTGTTTCCATCTATATGTAAAGTTTTTGCTGGCTCCGTTCAGTCACAGCACAAATGAGAGCATCCAAGGAGTTTGTGAATGGCTATGGATTTATTTGAAATAATTTTTAAATGTTCTTTAGTGTTTATCCCTAGTTTTTAGTGGCTCTTTTTCTTTTTTTAAAGTATCCGTTTCAGTCACTTGTTTAGGCACCGGTAACAAGTTTTAAAACCCCTAGCGCAATGGGCACCGGTATCTGTATAAAACCCACTCGGATACCCAACCCTAGATTAACATCATCTGCAAAATAGACTAAATTGTAAATGTAAATTAGTGTTTTTAATAGTTGAGGGCAGATTAATAACAGGGCCATCGTTTTGATTAAGGAGACATGCATAATGTGCAGTGATGGGGGTCCTCCGGGGAATGTGGTTGAGAACGCACTGACTTAGATGATATATGATCTAACATAGTATGTTGTTGGTTTTAGATGATATTAAACAAATGTGAGCCTCTGACGGCACAAACAACCAGTCTTAAGATCGCTGGGGGTATATTTTTGGCAGTTAGCCTAAAAAAACTTTGTATGGTCCAAAATTATAGATTTTTCTTTTATGCGCAACGATCATTAGTATAATTAAGAAAAGATCATGTTCCCATGAATAATATTTTGATAAATTTTCCTACCTTAAATATGATAAAAACTTGATTATTATTGATTAATATGACATTGCTACAAATGTCTTTTGGACAACCTTTCAAAGCGATTTCCTCAGTATTTTATATTTTTTTTTATACCCTCAGGTTTGCAGATTTTCAAATAGTTGTATCTTCGGCCCAATCAATTGATTTTATGCCTAATAAACCATACAGCAATTGAAAGATAGCATTCATATCAGCTTTCAGATGAGGTTTAAATCTCAATTAAAAAAAAATGACACTAAGAATTTTTGTGTCCCAGGTCACCAAATTTATTCAATTCATCCTTTTCTACATGTAGATAAAAGAGTGGAATCTGCTCCTCGGGGCGGGTGAATTGGTGTGGGGGTTTTTTTTTTTTGTTTTTTTTTTTTTTTTTTTTTTTTTTTTTTTTTTGTTGGCGGGGGGGGGGGGAACTGGGCCACTGCTGTATGGCTCGGTCCGCACACTCCACTGTATGCTCGGGCGACGCTTCGGTTGCATTTCCACTTCCGTTAAGTACGGCACTTTAGAAATGGGCAGGATTAGAGACCTATCTCTAAAACTTTTTTTTCATTCGCTCTCCGGCGCATCCCGCCCATCAAGGCTCTTTCTGGATCGGCCCTCCACAGCTAGCAAGGAGAGGAATGTCTGTACTTCTCCCTCAACAGACGGCAAGACCACAGCCATTATTTATTGTTGGAAAAAAAGTTGCGGGCTCTTTCCGAAACTGTTTGTGTTCCTCGCTGTTTCTGTGCTTGATTTAAATCTAGAGGGTCTAGTGTCTCATGTTCGCAAAGTTCAATGACGTAGGTAGCTGACGATTCTCGTCGCGGCCAACTCAGTGATCAGCAGGCTTTTACAATGTCAGCATTTTGGTAATCGGATACCAGGATTAGCTTGGAACCGTCAGCTGAGCGTGGTACTGCAAACAGAAAAAAGTGATCATGTAGTCGCATAAAAAAAAAAAGTAGCTGAAGCACATTTGGAAAACCCCCCAAAAGCATAATTCCATCTCTGTGGTCCATAAGCCATGCACTGTCTCATGCCACTGAATTTAGTACTAAATGTGTTTGTTTTTCTTATAAGACAAAAAAAAAGTAAGTAGCTAGGCAGTGTAGCGTAATGACTAGATCATGCATAACACATTCATTCTAATATTCAGGGAAACAGTGAAGAAAAAGAAAAAACGAATTTTTAAGGTCTAGCTGACTGACCTCATGTAAAATCACAGTGACGCATTGCACCTTTAGAGTGGGGTCCTGTTTGAGCATCACGATGAACACGACGAACCATTCAATCCACATTCACCAAACAAAACATACAAAAAAAAATAACCAACCATCCCTCACAGCCAAAGCATACAGAGGAAAAGACCTCACCATGCCTCTCGCACATACATACACACACACACACCACACACAAGGGAACACTACTCAACCCGTTCTTGCATTTACTCAAAGATATAGAGCCTATCGTGGCAAAATGTATATGATAGATTCGCTGTGTGTTTTGTATGTTTCCTTCCCAGGGCTATATAATGCATAGTTCCTGATCTCTTCTAGTCGTATTAGTTGACCTACTAAGTGGCCTATATTCAAGCATACTAATTTTTCTTTATGTTTCTATCGGTCTTGCATATCTTTCTTGGTACCGCTAATTAAAGCCTCTCGGTTTTGCCTTCTCTAAATATCTCACCAATGTGAGTGCCTAAAATTCATCATACTATATTGTAGCCGATATTGTTTGTTTTACCATATACCCATTCAATTCACGGGTCGGTCCATAAAATATTCAAATACGGGTTCATTGAGACCAAAGAAAACAATATTTGCCCGCTGCAACTCATATTGCCCTTGTTATTGGTCGCATTTCAACCCAAAAGGGGTGTTAGCGGAAACCAGATAAAACTTCTTCGCATATAACCGCAACAACAAAGTAGCTCTCTTAAGTCTCTTAACGTTGCGGTTCCCTGGAGACACGCCCATCAGCCTTGGACACCTTCGTGATTCCCCTTTCCGGGGGGAGTCCGATCATCTGGCAGTTTTCAGCAACTAACTTTTGTTGAATAGATCACTTTGAACAGGTCAACCCCATGGATGAAATGACGAAGGTTTCACTCCTAACATAGTATTCAAGTGCAACAGGAATCGTACGCATTATCATGCACGGAAAGGCACCCAGGACAACTATTACCCAAAAAAAGGCGCAACGACAGACGCAATGCAAGTAACCGCTTGTTAAGCTAATTTAGATCAACTTCTAGGCTTTGACCCCTTTTAATTAAGGTGATGAGATGCTTGTGATGGTTCTTAACAGGTTGTGAGTTAGTTTATGATTAATACTACTGCCATGACATCTCCACTCCTGGCGTCGTGGAGCGCGCGCAAAAAAACAAAAAAAAATCGCTCTCCTCACTCTCTGCAGTTGCCCACTCTCTCTCCTCTCTTTCTCTCTCTGCTCTGTCCATGCCTTCCTTGTGCGTTGGCTTCTATGTGTAATGTGTGTATGAAGTTTGTGTTTAGTCTGGTTGGCATGTTCCCCTGGGTAGTGTAGTTTAAAAAGCATCCATATTATTCACACTGTGTTCTGTGTTTGTATGGCTCACAGGACGAGGTCACTTTAACGTTCCGGTTTTGTTACATGCTCTGGGGCCAATGTATTAGTAGTAAATTATTTTCCGTGGCCAGAGAAATAATTTTACTTAGAGTCAATAAACGTTTAACACTGTCCGCCCTGTGGATGCCCAAATCATTTTATTGTACTATTAATGATATAATGCTACAAGTAATTCCTGAAGATGAATGTAGTTAATAATAACCCGTTATGATTAATTATGTACATCTCACTTTGAGCTAATTTGTTACACAGTTTTAAGGCTTTTCTGTATATAAAATTACTTTCCTTCCATGCAATACAAAATACCTCTATTTTTTATTTTTTTATTTTTTTCTCAATTTTTCCAGCTACACTCCATTTTCCCAGCTGCTCTATTTAGGGTGTGAGTGTGCTTCTTATAGTTTGGATGCATGTCTCTAGTTCTGAAATCATCTCTGTCAGCCTAACTATTTCCCTGCATTTATCACATGTGAATCCCTTTCCGCTGACAGAGAAGGCTACACTATACATGTGGCAAGCAATAACAATAACAATAACGTGACAAAAACAAGAGAAGAAGCCATTACTCACCGTGATTGCTGAATGATTCCTACTTACCACAAATGTTTGATGAACTTGTGAAAAACAGAGAAGAGAGAGAGAGAGAAAAGAAACGAAGCTAGAGACAAAAGAAATGGTAGGCGCAAATGACAAGCTGACAGGCTAATGTAATGCTAACATACTGCGCTAGCATTTTAGATTAAATGCAAGTGATGTCAAATTAGTTTGATAATATTAGAAATATGGTGAGAATTAAATTATATGTTAGCAGTTTAAACAACTGAGAGTGATGGTAAGATAGAGATTCCAACAGAAAGACAGAGCTTCATGGAGCTATATTCAGCAAACCATTCAGACAGGAACTAGAAGTGCTTCAAAATGCTTTTGAAGATTGTGAAAATGTTGTGATCTAGTACCTACTTTTTGTGTACCCCTTTTAAGACCCGTG
>NW_024879154.1:963262-1045271 GCF_018340385.1 Cyprinus carpio | reverse complement strand
ACGCGCGCTATGGCGAAAATAAAGCAGGATGCCAACTCGTCTGATGTATCTAAGCACACGTTTGCTCAGGGTTTTATTCCGCAGTTACCAGTACCCTTTTCTCGATCTGAGATTGCTGAGGCTCAAAAGGTTGATCAGAGCTTACAGAAATATTTTGACTTGACTGCAGAATGACAATGTAGAGCTCGCTGTTATTTTGTGAAGGTGGTTGTTGCTAAGAAGGTGGTCACCCAAGGTGGAAACTGATGTGAGAGATCAAATTGTGCAGGTGGTGATGCCGGAAAAGTTTCGTGAAGTGGCACTAAAAACAGCTCATGGGGAAATAGCGGGTCATTTTGGGGTAAGAAAAACATACAATCAATTATTAAAACATTGCTTGCTGGCCCACGGATAAAGAGGGACGTGGCACGGTTTGTTCAAACTTGTCATGTCTGTCAGGTGGCAGGTAAGCAAAATGCCATCGTTAAGCCCGCGCCTTTACAGCCCATTCCTTCTGTTAGTAAGCCTTTCGAGCATTTGGTTATTGATTGTGTAGGCCCCTTACCCCAGTCAAAATCAGGTTGTGTTTATTTGTTTACCATTCATGTGCCAGGCGACTCGCTATCCTGCTGCATATGCCTTAAGGACCCATTACTACAAGGGCAGTAGTGAAAGCATTGTCGCAGTTTATTTCAATATTTGGTCTTCCCAGAATCATTCAAAGTGATCGGGGTTCAAATTTTACATCAAAAAACATTCGCAGCAGCCCTTAAAACAGCTGCGTATCCAGCATCAACTTGAGTAGCGCCTATCATGTGCAAAATCAAGGGGTTTTGGAGCGGTTCCACGCCACTCTTAAATCTCTATTGCGTGCATACTGCATAGAGATGAAACGGGAGTGGGAGGATGGTCTACCATGGCTATTGTTGGCGGCTAGAATGTGTTTTGTGCAAGAAAGCACAGGTTTTAGTCCCAATGATTTGGTATTTTGTCACAAGGTTTCGTGCCCCATTGTCTGTGTTGTCAAGTGAACTGGATCCATCTGAACCACCCAAGAGTTTGTCCAGTTATGTGTATGGGTTTCCGCCGCAGGTTACTTTTTAGCATGTAAAATGGCAACTGAAAATTTGACTGAGGCCCCAAAGAAAAATGAAGCGAAATTATGACCGTAAAGCAGAAGCTCGTGTCTTTAGCCCAGGGGATCAGGTGGTGGCATTGTTGCCCATACCTGGTTCTCCTTTTGGTGCAAAGTATTCAGGGCCTTATAGTGTGGTTCGTCAAGTGTCAGAGACCAATTATGTGGTTGCTACACCTGATCGTAGGCGGGCGACACAGTTATGTCATATTAATTTACTTAGCCATATTATGCATCGTCACAGTCGCTTAGTTGTTAGGGTGAGTCGTCTGTTTTGATCGTGGCAAGCACGTCTGTAGCTTCTCTAGAGTTAGAGGATGAGGTGCAGGGCCCTGACGATTCAATGTTGCATGCTCGTCTAAATAATTCAGAGACGTTGGCCAAGTTGGAGGGAGTTTTAGATCATTTGGATTTACAACAACAAGCAGAATTGAGCTTTAATTTTTGAATTTCCTTGTCTGTTTTCAGATACTCCAACCTGCACAAACTTTAATTGAACATGACATAGAAGTCGGTGATGCAAAGCCAATCCGTCAGAGGTTTTACCGTACTGCTCCTGATAAGCGTAAAAGTCTGGATGATAGTGTCCAGTATCGGCTGGAAAATGGTCTTGCCGTACATTCGTACTCTAGCTGGGCTTCGCCCTGTTTGTTAGTTAAAAAACCTGATCATACGTACAGATTTTGCACGGATTACAGAAAAGTAAATTGTATAACAAAACCAGACTCGTATCCGCTGCCTAGGATAGAAGATTGTGTGGATCAAGTCGGTGCGGCTCGTTATGTGAGCAAATTTGACTTGTTAAAAGGTTATTACCAGGTTCCTCTTACTCCTAGGGCACAAGAGATCTCTGCCTTTATTACGCCGTCGGGACTTTACTCTTATACGAGAATGGCTTTTGGGTTGCGCAACACCCCCTCCAGTTTCCAGCGGCTCATGAATCGAGTTGTTGCGGGACTGGAGGGGTGCGCTGTGTATATTGATGATGTGGTCTGTTATTCAGACAATTGGACAGTCCACCTTGCCCGCATACGTTCATTATTTGAGCGGTTTGCGGCTGCAAACCTCACTGTGAACTTAGCAAAGTGTGAGTTTGCTCAGGCTACAGTGGTGTATCTTGGAAAGGTGGTTGGACGGGATAGTTCGGCGAGTGAGAGCGAAGGTGTTGGCCATTGATAAATTCCTACGTCCGGCTACTAAGAAAGAATTGATGCGCTTCCTTGGTATGATAGGGTATTACAGGAATTTTTGCTGTAATTTTTCATCTGTCGTTGCTCCACTAACTAACCTGTTGAAGGGTTCAGTTAAATTTAATTGGACTGCAGATTGCCAACATGCATTTGAAAACGCCAAGTCTCTCCTGAGTTCTGCACCTGTCTTGGCTGCTCCTAGGCTGGAGGAGCCCTTCCAGCTGCAAGTAGATGCCAGCCAGGTAGGGGCAGGTGCCGTTCTTCTTCAAAAGGATGAGAATGGAATAGATAGACCAGTTTCCTATTTTTCTCGGAAATTTAATCGTCAACAATTTAACTTTTCAACCAAGGAGGCTCTGGCCCTTATCTGGGCACTCCAACATTTTGAGGTTTATGTTGGTGGTGGGGTTACAACCCTGTGGTGGTCTTCTCTGATCACAATCCTCTTACTTATGGCGCCTTATGCGTTGGGCTCTTTTTCTACAGCCTTATAATTTGTCTATTAGGCTCATCAAGGGGTCCGACAACGTCATGACCGATGCCTTGTCGCGGGCTCTTGATGACTATTAAGGGTTTGTCAATCTATTCTCCGGTCTCTGGTTCTTTTCTCTTGTCTCCTGTCTTTCCATTCTTAAATTGCGATCCAGGCGCCAGGATCTGCTGGGTGGGAAGGAGGATGGGAGGGGGGGGATTAGGTGGGCTGGGGGTATTAAGGGTGATGAGAGTTTGGTTGAGTCTAACATTAGTCTTTCGGGGTAACTGGTTAAAAAGGGTAACGGATTTAATTTGTTTTTTTGGGGTGTAGTTTTGTTATTAGATTTGTTTTTGTTTTTAGTATTGATTATGGGAAATGGTGTAATGAGTAGAATGTAGTTTTACAGAGTCCCATTGGGGTCTCTGTTTTGTGGGGGGAGTGATGTCACGCCCGGCTTTGTTGTGCTGGGTGTGCTCACTCCACCGTGGACAGAATATGTTTGGGCCGTCTTTTTCCCCCCAATCTGAAGGGGGAGCTGTCTGTTTTCGGTCCAGCTGACAGTAGCTGATTGGTGGGACTGTATAAAAACATCTCCTGCGAGTTGTCCTCCAGTCTCTCTGCGCTGCGCGTCTCTGCTTTGCTCTGGCCTCCAGGCTGGTGGCAGCACCATCCTACTCCTTTTTGCCTTTTTGCATTACACATAGTTTACACTTTACTGATCTGCACTACATTTTTGATTAGTGTCCTTTTGTTTTTCAATTACTGACGTAGTACATTTATTGGTTCAAATTATGATTTCATTGTATAATTTAATGTTTAATAAATTATTTTGGATTTAACTTAACAAGCGGTGTGGTCTTCCCTATGTCATTGCTACTGTGAGCCAGGTAGTCGTGACATGGGTGAAAGATCTGGACTGCAGGCTGGCCATTTCAGTACCCAGATCCTTCTTCTACGCAGCCATGATGTTGTAATTGATGCAGTATGTGGTCTGGCATTGTCATGTTGGAAAATGCAAGGTCTTCCCTGAAAGAGACGACGTCTGGATGGGAGCATATGTTGTTCTAGAACTTGATATACCTTTCAGCATTGATGGTGCCTTTCCAGATGTGTAAGCTGCCCATGCCACACGCACTCATGTAACCACATACCATCAGAGATGCAGGCTTCTGAACTGAGCACTGATAACAACTTGGGTTGTCCTTGTCCTCTTTAGTCCGGATGAGAGGGCGTCCCAGTTTTCCAAAAAGAACATCAAATTTTGATTCGTCTGACCACAGAAACAGTTTTCCCACTTTGCCACAGTCCATTTTAAATGAGCCTTGGCCCAGAGAAAACGGATCATCTGGATCATGTTTAGATATGGCTTCTTTTTTGACCTATAAAGTTTTAGCCGGCAACAGCGAATGGCACGGTGGATTGTGTTCACCGACAATGTTTTCTGGAAGTATTCCTGAGCCCATGTTGTGATTTCCATTACAGTAGCATTCCTGTATGTGATGCAGTGCCGTCTAAGGGCCCGAAGATCACAGGCATCCAGTATGGTTTTCCGGCCTTGACCCTTACGCCCAGATATTGTTCCAGATTCTCTGAATCTTTGGATGATATTATGCACTGTAGATGATGATAACTTCAAACTCTTTGCAATTTTTCTCTGAGAAACTCTTTTCTGATATTGCTCCACTATTTTTCGCCGCAGCATTGTGGGAATTGGTGATCCTCTGCCCATCTTGACTTCTGAGAGACTCTGCCACTCTGAGAGGCTCTTTTTATACCCAATCATGTTGCCAGTTGACCTAATAAGTTGCAAATTGGTCCTCCAGCTGTTCCTTATATGTACATTTAACTTTCCCGACCTCTTATTGCTACCTGTCCCAACTTTTTTGGAATGTGTAGCTCTCATGAAATCCAAAATGAGCCAATATTTGCCATGACATTTCAAAATGTCTCACTTTCAACATTTGATATGTTATCTATATTCTATTGTGAATAAAATATAAGTTTATGAGATTTGTAAATTATTCCATTCCTTTTTTACTCAAAATTTGTACAGTGTCCCAACTTTTTTGAAATCGGGTTTGTAAAATGTTACCAATTTTAAGACTTTCTTCACATTCAGGCATAAGTTCAAGAATGTTTTTAACAGTCATGCGAGGATTATACCCGTTTGTGAGGCATTGGGTTGTCATAACACACCAATCCTTCGACATACCCCTCACAACAACCATTTGCTTTTTTAAGTTCATTAAACGTTTATTATCCACATAACATTCACTCTCATCATCTATAATATTATACAATAAACAAGTTATTTCACTCTTAATTCGTTGTTTAAATATGAGTTTTCCCAGACAGTTTGTGTTGCAGAGGTTACCCATGCCCCCCCGGTTAATCAGAATCAGCAGGTGTACTCTTCTTCCAGCTGTCAACAGCGTCCTAAATGGCCTGCTCGCAGGTTTCATCCACAAGTTTCGTCCGGATTTCTGCCAGACCTTCCACTATGTACAACTCATCTCTGAGCTCACACAGAACGCCATCGACAACACCCTGAATTCTTTGGTGATGCGGTGTTAAACCAAACAGTTTCAAGGTTTGGGTCAGAATGAGTTTCAGATCAGGTTTACACAATTTATGCGACAGTTGTTCAAAACACCCCAGAAAATAGTACGCGGGTGCCTCATAGAGACATGAATGTTGTGTTTGCGAAGGATGATTGACCTGACATCCGTAACAATCTTTCTTCAGCTGCCTGTCAACCAGATGTTCCAGAATTATGGCGACAACGGCTTTAATGATTTTATGCCCGATCACCCCGATGCACCCGTCAACGGTGTCCGATATGTCTTCAGAAATTGCGGTGTCAGATGGACCGGCGTGAGGAGGTGGACTGTACATTGCTAGGAAGGCGAGGTTATGGAATCAGAGCTCTGTACAGAATTTGTTCAGCCAGGCATCATTGTCCGTCGCTGACCACGGTGAGGATGCATTGTCATCGCATACAAAGTGAGGAGCTGTCGAAGTATTTTCTTGGGTCATGTTGGTGGTGATGTCGCTTGAAGTCTATTTCCACAGGGACCCCTGACGTGCGTATTTAATGATTATAGAAGGTAGGCGGAGCCACATGAACCCCTCTCCGGCTGGACACACACCATTCAGGGTGAAACAATTTCACTTTTATGTTGTTGTATCTGTCAAAAGCTTCGCACCACCTAAACATTTTGTCTATCTTTCTGAATATTTCCTCTAATGCAGGCACGTCTTTCCACTGAAACAAAAATGTAATGGTATAGTATTTGAGATGATCCTCTTCAGATGTTGGCCATGTGCATTCAGGTAAGCCCGAGATGCGGTCACTACAAACTATATATATATGTAATCATCGGCATACTTGTTAATGTGATCCCCGAGCACTCTGTAGCGCATTCCTGGAGTGACGCCATTCCATTCCCCTATGAATAGAGGATCATCGCCTCCATCTTTTAGATCACGCCACACGCAATTGTAAAATAAACACCAATCTTTTACGGTGAAAAAAACAGTTCAAGATCCTCGCTTGTGTCGTACGTGACCCTTTCATCATTGTCCACGGTGCTCAGTCTGACCTCGCGGTTGGTTTTGTCAAAATCGTAACTGCAAATACGATTACCGGATAGATGAAACTCATACTTAGCATTGTCCAAAGGTTCGTGGAGGAAATTGGCCAGACACGGTCCATGTTTTATCTTCCTCAGGGCCAGCATAAGATCCCCCATAGCGAACTTAACACTCTTCTCAGGAGTTTTAGGTGATGATGTCTCCGCTATTATTACAGAATAGTTCTCTCCAATTTTTCCAATTCACAAAATCTCTGTTTGTATTTTACGTCTAGGTAAGGGTAAATTAGCCTCAACAAAAACCACCCCGTTTTTAAACACTCGTTACAACCAATTTTGGGCGACTATCACACCTCCGGGGTTAGAGGGGGCAGGACTATAGGCGTGGCTTGACCGAAGCTCTCCTGAGTTCATTCTGAGTTTGACAGTGGCGCGTGAGGTTGATTCGATGGATAAGCTCTGCTGTGTGATGTTATTTCTTTTGTTTAACTTTTTTCTGCCGGCGTGACAAAACGCTAACTTTTCCTGATTTGTAACATTGAAAAACTACAGTTTGCTTTACGTTCGCTTCTTTTTGTTTTAGTTTGAGGTAAGATACAAACGCTATAAAACTCTGTAACTTAGTTTTTCTTTTTTCTTTTCTTTTCTTTTCTTTTCTTTTTTCTTTTCTTTTAAACTCCTAACAAACTCTAACATCTTTTTAAATTGTAATGTTACAAGCTTTGACTCTCACGTGTTGTTTATTTTAGATAGATAGATAGATAGATAACTAGTAACCTAGTTTTATTTTTTATTTAATTTGTAAAACTTTAACACCTTTTTAAATTGTTTTAACAACTCTTAAATACCTTGAACCTTTTTTTTTTTTTTACCCTTTTCCGAGTACAAAAAAAACGATCATTAAACTGTTTCTATTTCCTCTAGGTTATAACCTTTTTTGCTTGAAATACATTGTGTATGTAAAACCTTACAAAAAACTTCCCTTATACCATTTTCACATTTTAAAGTTTAAAAGCACATAGTTTTGAAACAGTTTTCAAATGGCCCCACACACACACACAAAAACACTTTTCCCTCCGAATCATAAATTGAGGTTCATTAAAAGGTCACACACGGGGGCTGTACAGGGAGGGGAGGGGAGGGGTGGGGGTCCAAACAGGTGTACAAAACAGATGTCTTTTATGACCCTCATCAATCAAACTTTTGGAGACAATGTGCACTATATCCTCTCTATTGTTGGCTTCAAGAGAGAGAGCGGGAGGTTGCTGCTCGGTATGTAATGCACGGACCTAGCGGGCACGTGCCAAGGACACAGGACCAGAGTGGGGCCCAGCTGAAATACCGCTACTCCTGCAACTTCAACCGTGCCCCCTCAGATTTTTGAGGCAAGTGGATTTTGAATGCAGCTTCCAAAAGACAAAAAAAAAAATAGTCAAATAATATTTTTTTTACATTTGATAAATGATCACACGGTGTGATTAGATCATTCAGTGTGGCACATCATTAGCTGCTAAATTCAAATCTGCGTTCGTTCAACTTTGCTGGCTGGCACGCGTTTGTAGCTACAACACTGCGCATTATAACCAATCATACATGAATCTGTTGAGTTTATAAGTACAATGGCCAACATGAGGCGTTCAGATGAGACATCGCTGAAACAGCTGTTTTGTTCAGTGCGCACGCTCGCTGACTGAATTCTGCTATCTGCTGATTTCTCTCATCAGAAACAACAAAGTGCAGATGTATGTACGATGTAAGCAAGATATTCACTTCACAATATAAGCAACTTCACTGATTAATGCGAGTTTTTAAGAGTCCTTGAATTCAATGATAATGTCAATGATAATGTTCTTTTAAATTGTAAATTATATTTTCCTCTCTTTCTGTACAATAAAGGTGTTCTAATTAGTAACTTACAATGTTTTAATTAAATTCATGTTAAATGCAAAGTTAATTGTTTTAAAAATATTTTTTGAGATGACAACTGTAGCGTGAATCAGACAAATTAAAGATTCGATCGGGAGCCTGGTTGAAACATGAGCCGAATTCCACAGAAAGGCAGGATGTTGTAAATCAACTCCTAGCACCACACTCTGATAACCAACCAACTCTTTCAGAGAACAGCTTTCAACATTAACACCATTAGAACAATTATTGACAATTTCAGTTCGAAGAAGAGATTGTCTAATTTGGGGCAAGTAATCGAAGAGATGGACAGTCTGACCATCAGATGTAAAGCCATGAGAGTAAACAAAGATCGTTGGATTGACTTCCCCCCACCTAGCAAAACCAGACTGAAATTCCTAAGGAGACCTGTTAACCCCTCTGGTCTTCACAGGACATATCCTTTCTCCCCAGAATGACACAGAGAATGCCTTCCAATGCATATATGCACCAAAATGAACTCAAAAAAGACTTCTAAATGGATATCAGTCCATTGCTCAACTCCATATCATACATGTAACCCCCACATTTGATTATAATGTTTCTAACTCACTTATTGTGTATGTCTTTTTAAATAACTCTTGAATAGCTTAAGAGATCATATTCATGTTTAGTATGTGTGTGTTCGAATCTTCTTGCTTGAAACGTTTCTGACCATCAGTTATTTGTCAAATGTATCATATTCTTGTTATAGGAATTATGTCCAAATTATACTCTGCAAGAGCAGGAAAATTCGGACCATGTGCTTGATAAGATAACATATGATTTATGAATGGGTGGGACAAACAATGCAACACCACCACGAGAAAAGACAATATCTAATTGGTCAAGACAACATTTGAGGTGTGGCCAAAATGCCAGTTTAAATACTCAGGACACCATCAAATTTAGCTTTTAGCTTTGAGCTTTCGTTTAGCTTTTGCTATCAGTCATGCCGGCTTTTAGCTTTTGCTTTTAGCTTTAGCTTTTAGTCATGCTTTGTCATCACTTTTAGCGTTCTTCGAGCGCCGTTCCAGCGTGCTTCGGCCTGCACGCCTGCTGCTACTTAGCCACGAGAAGAAGACAACACCACCTAGTCTCGTCAAACTTTACTTCTGTTCTTTTACTTTAGTTTTGTTTCTTTTCCGTTTGAGAGTTTCGTGTTCTGAGTTAAGTTTTGTAACGCCGTGTCTCCGAGTCTGACCTCGCGTGCCCGTCTGAAACTACAATCAGCCCACAACTCTGCATCTTCAGCCTATGCCCAACCACGGGCTTCCCAAGACGTCACTTCAACGACTACTGAACTTCCAGCCAATCAGCAACTTCGGGAAACCCCCTTTTCAGCGACAACAAAAGGGAACCCCGTTAAACAGGCAACGCAAGTAACCTCCAGACTCACATCTGTACTGGTGTTATCTAATATAATTTTAACCTCATTGAGGAACTCAGTGCGAGGGTTAATTAAGTGATTAAATGGTTGTTCATGTCTACGCAATTTCACGTATTGCTGTAAACTTGGGATTTCACATTTTCATTCTCTTAAAACTCACTCTTTCCTAACGTTCTATCCTCCTGCAACTTGTGTGAATGTGTGAGTGCGTGTGCTTATGTGTTAGATTAGTTTATATGTCTTTGATTTATCTAATAAAGCCTTATTTATATTGAAAAAGAGAAGTATCTTGTGTTTTGTGCTCACAAGTTAATGTCTTAAACTGCCGATCTTGTTACTGTGCTAATTAATAGTATAACACAATTTAAGACAGAATTTTCACAGCAAAGTATCTTCCCCGCAGGCTTGGTTTTACGGAGGTGCTAGGATCCTCAGTTGAAGCTGTATTAATAATGTAAGACCCCAAATGATCTCCTTATGAAACCAAACAAATGCGAGATGCCATGCAACAAAACAATTAGGAGAGATTTCCAAAGAGGGTAAAATGACACCACCATGACTAAACTTATCTTGGCATGGATTCTATTTTCCATTCTTATATACAGTGATGAATGGATTTAAACCAAAATTGTACACCGCAAGGGTAAACTGCTCATCTGAATTTGGGTTATTCTCTGTAGTCCGGTCAGGCAAACACTTAGCCCCTGTGAAATGGTTCTGTGAATTGGCGGCCTGCAGTGTTAAAGCAGGCAAATCTGTTGAGCAAAAGAGATTTAAGTGGAAGAAATATTTGCTAAGACTCATATGTTCCTGTGTTGAAAATATATGACGTTTCTAATGTTAAAAACTATGAACAGGATTACCGCTAGCAGCTAGAGGCTATAGCTAAAGTTAAGCAAAACAAGCAAAAAGGACATGCACTGATGTAGTATGACAAATCATTACATAACACTGACATCACAAACAACGTATCAATGTATTATCCCTCATGAACAAATATTACGTCTGATGTTTGCATACGTATATTAGTGTACCATTATGACATTCTTCACGAATAAACTTGACGTCTGACGTTTGTATACGTTGCGATATACGTATACAAACATCAGACGTCATATGTATTCGTCAAGGATGTCATAATGATACACTGCCATATACGTCAGATGTTATATTTGTTTGTGAGGATAATGCATTGCTACATTGGGTGTGACGTCAGTCTTATGTCATTATTTGTCATGATTTTTTTCTCTTTAGTTTAACAGTCTTTCTCCGGTAGAAAAATCAACAACTTATCACGGCTCTTAGAATATTTTTTTAGCACACTGCCAAAGGACCTTTTTCTTTAGTTTACAATCATTCATTTAGTATTGCGAAACCAAGGAAGATGTTCATGATATACCGATGTATATTTCGTGACTTAAAGGGGAGCGCACAAGCCACGTATGCGCAAAACTTCACAATCTTACAACTTTATTTTATTACAGAACTACAAGAAAACAATACAAACAGTGTATCACATTAAAGTGCATTTAAATGAACCAAATCTTAAAATATTATGACTTATGACTAAGTACTGTTTTAGATGATTAAAATAAAGGTTTGGGGAAAATGTATGGCATTAAACAATTATGTTGCTCCATTTGAAAGCAGGTTATGGTGATTTAGCGGTAATTAAGGAACCAGATTTACTGACTAGATGCGCATGATCATATCGTTCGATATATTGCACAGCCCTAGTAATATGTGAAAAAAAATGTAATATTTTAATATTTTAGTTATTGGTTGAATCCAGTGATGTAGGTAAATAAAAAATAAAAAAAAAATGATGGAAATTTTTTTTTTTAAAACTGCATCAATATAATGATAATACTTTATATAATTAGTTGGTATATGATTTCTGGACAGAAAAAAAAAGGAAATATTTTTTTTTTCCTCCGGAAATGAACACTTTATTTATGTATTAAGACAGTGGTTTTCAAACCGGTCCTGCAAGCACCCCTAGCATCTCACATTTTGTATGTCTCCCTATATCTAACACACATTTCAGGTCTTGCAGTCTTTACTAATGAGCTGATTAGTTGAATCAGGTGTGATAGGTAAGAGAGACACAAAAAATGTGCAGTGCTGGGGGTGCTCACAGGACCGGTTTGAAAACCACTGCATTAAGACATTTTACAGAAGAACGTGAGGGACAGCAGTTGCAGTGATGCAACAAGACAATTAACCAAAGCACACAAATAAAAACAAACACTAAAAAATTTTTTTGAGATCCTTTTGCATGATTTCTCAGAAATATGTGGTCAAATCTGGACTTAAATCTGCTTTAAAAATATGACATGTTTGAACTCAGCCAAAATGTGTGTGTTGAGAAAAACACGTTCAAATTTGTCCTCTCAAAGCGGTCAAAACTGTGTGTCTTTACACGTACCAAATAGACACTGCAAAAACTGTCATAACATGGGCAAAATGTGCATGTCTACACATACAAAAGAAACTCGTTCAAAATAGCCGCGTTAACACAGCCACGCATTCCGTTTAAAGACTTTTGGCCCCGTCCGACTTCCATATTTTTGTGACGTCTGTGTGATGTCTACATCACGTCTACTGTCATTCGAACTTTCATTTCGAAGCCGAAAGTTTTTCTTTAGTATTCATTTGCCTAACTATCATTCTGAACCTGTAGACGCCACAATCACACACTCTCTCACTCGTGCTTTCTGATTTTGTATATATATATTTTTTAATGGTGGGTATTTAGGCAATTGGCTAGAGCAGTGCTGATTGGGGAGAATGGAGGTACACTCACTCTATTGGTTGGTAAGGCTGCCACTCAATAAAATGTAACCGTAACGTCTCAAATCATGATTGATCAGAGTAACATTTAATACATTTTAATAAAATGTAACATGTCTCAAAATTGCGATTCAATTTTGATTAATAGCACAGCCCTACTAGCTACACTACAAGTTACTGTCAAAAGTAGCTTGCTACATTGAAACTACTTAATTTTTTTTTTTTACAATTAACATTACAAATAACTAAATAATTATTAATGAAGAATTATAATGAAGTTAAAATATTTGGGGTTTAAAAAAACATACTGTAATGCAATCATGATTTCAAAGAGTAGGATGAATCCAGGTTGATTGTGACACTTTTTCAAGGGCCATTTCAATGACAAAAAGTGTCCCAGTCATTTGATTTTGTAAACTATTTGATACACACAATAATAATAGTTAAATAGTTATTTAGTATATTTCTACAAACGTAACATCAATGCAAGAACAAATTGTATGCAACTTAAACTGGATACGGAAGAATCATAAAATAAGCAGGTTAAACTCACATCTCACAGACTATTTCATCGTTGTAAAATAGACATTTGATCTTGAATGCAATAAAGAAGAAAAATGAATCAGTTTAAAAAGGCTATTATTCACCTCCTGTATGTGCTTTAACCTTTTGAGCGGTACGGTCCCACATATGGGATTCTTATTTCCATGCCCCTGAGAGTATGGTCCCACATATGGGATTTAGAACGTTCAGTGACGTCACATAACTGTCAAATTCAAACTGCGTTTTCGCTCGTTGGCTGGCGCTGAGCCAGAGAGAGACGTGCACTGCTCTTGTTATATTATCACAACTATGCAGTGTTCTTAACCACATAATGCATATTTTAGGTTTCAGACATTTAAATACACATAAATACTAGTAAAACAATACATTTAGAGTTTGAAAAATACACGCATATGTCTATGGAAGCAACAACAATCCATTCAAATTTAATTTGCAGACGTGTTTACACATATTTGTGAATCAGAATATCAGATTGTTCATGACATGGTATGCAAGTTTGTGAATATTTTAAATAAAAAAAGGAAAAACGAAATAAAAGCGATCCATCTGTCACACAGTGTTATTGTAGACGCGGTGTGTCACGTGACAAGCCTGACGCGTCGCCATGGAAACAGTAAGGGGAACGTTCTAAAATAATGGTCGTCTTAAAAAAACTCACTCTGGGGGGACCGCTGGAATATTTTAAACTCACCACTGAAAAGGTTAAGTCTTCGATGTAGACGTAGACAGCATCTTTGTTTTGCGTAAACTACAGTTGATTCATGTGAAACATCCACTCCTGTACATCCTTTGCAATATCATCAGACGATCTCTTCTCAGTGGAAAGACTGTAAAGCAGCGTGATATCACAACAGATGGCAGTAATGATCAAATTTAGTTTGTGATCTAGTCAGAAGACTCTGCTCTGCTTCAATTCAATTCAATGCTACAGGCTCGTGACTTGTCAGAACGCAAAACGGAATGTAGCATTCGGTCTTGCTACACCGCTTGCTGGAAATAGTAGTTAACTACAGGAAAAACTACAGTTTTAAAAGTAGCATCGCCACTGTAAAGCTACTGAAAAATGTAGTTAAGCTAGTAGCATCACTACTTGTAGCTAGCTACTCCCCAACACTGGGTGGTGGATGTTATTTCATTCAAAGCCAGAGGATGACAGTTGTAAACCTTAAAAAGGTAACAGAAGAGCATAGCAATAAATGTGTATTTGAAGTTATATCTCAAAATACCCCACGGATAATTTTTATAGCTTGTTGAAATTGGCACTTTTAGGGTACGGGCCAAATCGCGCTGTTTATGTGTATGTTCCCTTTAAATGAAAATGAGTTGGCGCTCCCGCCTCCCTTCTCAGAAGAGTGCGGAGCTTCAAGAGCTCATGCTTTTGGGCATTATTACAGTTTAACTGGTGGTGACTGTGTTACTGACCTCATATTGCTTCCAAATGCAATTTTTAACTTACACATTCCTATTCACGATAATTCTGGTAGCATGTGAAGGCAGCATTAGTGAAAATAGGCAGAGACAATGGTAGCTTTAGCAACATTATCCTTACAGAAAGCTAAGGAGCTCTTTTGGAAAACAAAATATGATGCGTGATGCTTACTTTGTCAGGAGTCTGGATGTTTGCACATGAAGCTTTGGTATCGATCACTCTTTCAGAAGCAATCTTTGCACAACTCCAGCACTGAACTGACCCTCGTTTGGGAGGCAGTCCGGCATAAAATGATTAGCACAAAGTATAGGACTTTTCCATTTTTTTTTAGGGACATTTCCTTCGAAAATGAAATATAACCACCGTGTCCTCAGCGGTCTATGGAGACTCCTATGTTCGTTGGTGCATCCCAACACACGACACTTGTAATGCCTCTATGGCGCTGACATTATATCTCTCCAGCAGCTACAGCAAGAAAACAGTAATGGCGGACTGGTGCTTCTCACTCAGGCCTGTGTATATGCTAATAGGGCAGAGAGCATCACAAATGGGCGGGACTTTCCCCGAGTATGACGTCGAAGTATGGAACTGCTCATTTGGAGAGACTGTTTATGATTTTTTGGGATTATAAAACAGTGAGTGGATTTTTACCATTATAGGCTGGCTGTTTACACACACCGCGGCCACACAACTATGTTCAAACACCTTATAAAAGTGATTTTTTTTTTTTTGCATTCTATGGCACCTTTAAACCTTGTGATAATCTTCATTTGAAAACTATAAATGAAGAGCACATTGAACTGAAAACAATCACAGACCAAGGTGATGTCTATAGAGACATTGGCTTGCTTAACCCTCTGGAGTCTAAGGGTATTTTTGGGGCCTGGAGAAGTTTTGTCATGCCCTGACATTTGTGTTTTTTTTTCAGTTTCTTATAAATATCTAAATGGCTAAAGTCTAATCTCACTGTAATCAGCACAAACTAGGCTATAATAATATGTGAGCAGCATGTATGTACATGATTGTGTTTTTGAGAAAAAAAATGTTATGCGTGGTTAGTGAAAAACTAAAAATGTTAAATCACTTGAATAAGGCAATAAAACACATACAGAAAATTGGTCCCGGGACTTTTGAGAACAGGAGCTTGTAGCCTAGAATTTTTTTTTTTCTAAATGATGTGAAAAATCATCTTGTTTACTCACTTACAGAAAACAATATATTGATTTAAATTTTCTAAGACACTTTTTGTTGGTAAAACTCATATGCGAGTAGGCGTCAAATATCATGAATTCACACCTGAGAAGACAAAGACCTGCATAATGAGCTGCATAATGAGCCATTCAGTCAGCTGTGTCACTGAGAGGGATGAGTTACAAGAAAGAATGTGAGGACAAAATAAATGTATATAATTTTATGTTTGTAGTTTATTTAGAATATATTTAAGTATCCCACGACATAATTTAATATTCCCTTGTGAGTGCAGTTAAACAGTTTATTAGGAACAATCAAAGATGACTTTCAAACTGAATTTTTTGCATCATTACCAGTCACACAATCCTTCAGAAATCCTTTTAACAATCTTATTTTCTACAAAAAAAAAACATTTATTTGTTATTATTATCATTATTATTATCATTATTATTATTATTATTAATGTTGAAAAGAGCTGAGAATATTTTTTTCAGGTTTTTTAGGGGGATAAATTGAAAGAACAGCATTGTTTGTTACATTTGTTACAGTTACATTTATTGTTACATTTATATTATTTACATCAAGCTTTTGAATGGTATAGTAGTGTATATTGTTATTGAAACTTAATAATATTTCACTTGATTATACATTTAGTCAGGAATTATAGTTTGGAAAAAAGTCTTTGGAAAAAGTCTAACTAGTAAAATGTTTACACGTTATGTGAAAACTAGTACAAGTATATAAATAAATAAAAAGAGACTTACTCATGTTTATGATCTCTGCTGAATAAAGTGCTTCATTTTTTTTCTGAGGAAATCCAAATCTCAAATCCTCAACCACATCACATCTCTTTGGGGTGAATTATGTCATAATTCTCTCATCGCGAAGCAAACAGTAAAATAAAAAAACCTTGAAGAACAATCTCGCTGCGTTGTCTTCTGTTGTGTGGGCGTATTCAAAAGCCACGCGCTTCAGTGAAACATTTGAATCTCAAAAGCGCGCTCGGCGCGGGGGCGTGGTCGCATTAGAAGATAATGAAGGGAGACGTGAAAATCGGACATCGCGTTGTTTTCATATGGATTACTTTATCACAGAATATTTGTTTTCGGCAGCACTTGTTTAGTTTAAAAGTAGACATGTCAGGCTTTCTATAGATATCTCTCTCTCTGTGTTGAGTATTCACTGAGTTACAGTTCATTTTAATGAAGCGTTTCTAACTGAAGATCAGCGCAGACAAAGGCTGCAGACAGCACTCCTTGTTTGTTATCTTTATTTTATAAGTGCACAAAGTTTTGTTGTTATTATGTCTGTATAGAAAAAAAGTAGACCCTTTACAGATTCGATTGATGTATTGCTCTTATCTGTACGATCAAAACTGAAAGTGTAATTTAAGTTCTTTTCGGGGTTATCAGGAGAAAATACCCCAAAACGCGTATACGCGTTAATCGACTTCAGAGGGTTAATTGTGAACCAGTGAAAATTGAACTAAAGGCAGATGCTACTCTTTATAGTCTGCCCACCCCTCGTAGAATTCCCTTTCCTCTGTTGCCTAAGGTTGCATGCAGTCCTTAGTGATCATTTCTGAAGTCACCGAACCAACTTAATGTGTGCCCCAATGGTTGCCTGTGGTGAAAATGAATGGTTTGGTCAGGATTTGTGTAGACCTGAAATGTTTGAATCAGGCTGTAAAGCATGAGGGCTCCCAAAATTCTCCAACATTAGAGGACATTGCCCCCAAACTCTCAGGTGCCTGTGTCTTCTCTACACTAGACGCATCCTCAGGGTTTTGGTAAATCCCTTTGGACCTAAGGACGGGTAAGTTTTAAAAGATTACCGTTCAGGGTTACCTCAGCACCTGAAATTTTCCAAAGAGAAATTAGTAAACATCTAATTTGGCACAAAGGTAATGTAGTTGTCATGGATAACATACTTGTCTATTGCAAGGACCAAATCGAGCATAAAGAAAATCTTGAGGCTGTTCTGAAAAGTATCAGAGAGTCAGGTCTGAAATTGAACCTTGATAAAATGTCACTTCAACAAATCTTAACTGCAGTATTTTAGGCACACCATCAATTGGGACAACATCAAGCCTGACACAACAAAGGTAATGGCAATCACTGATATGCCTTGTCCTACTAATGCTTAGGCAAATTCTAGCAATGATCAATTATTTAGACAAATTTGTGCAAGGGCTTTCAACAGAGCTTCAATTAGTTACAGCTCTCCTGAAAAAGGATACAGTCTGGATTTGGACAGAGATCCATGAGCAGGCACTTAACAAAGTAAAATGTATGTTGACCACAGCTTCTGCCCTTGCATATTATGATCCTGAGAAACCCACAATGGTTAGTGCTGACGCAAGCAGTTTTGGGTTAGGAGCTGCATTGCTTCAAGTCTATGGTGATGTAACACGTGTGGTCGCATTCTGTTCCAGAACCTTGACTGAAGCAGAGCGCAGGTACTCCTAAATTGTAAAGGAGTGCTTGGCAGGAGTGTGGGCCTATGAGAGTTTTGCCAGTTACCTTCAAGGGTTGGATGAATTTTGCCTGCAGACAGATCATAAACCATTATTCCCACTCATCCACTGCTATGATATTGATCATGCCTTGTTAAGGTGTCAGCACTTACTGATGTGCCTTATGCGCTCGAATGTGAAAGCTGTGCATGTTCCAAGTAAATATTTGAAGGTAGCGGACACACTTTCTCAGTAGCCCCTAAGAGGGCACTGCCACTCAGAGATGGAAGATTAGGTGAAGGGATATGTTGAAGCAGTTTACACATCTAAAGAGGTGTCACAATCTAAGCTAGATGCCATTAGGGAGACCACAGAGGGTGATGCAGATCTCCAGGCAGTGATAAGCTTTCTCAGCATGGGTTGGCCAAAGCATATACCTTTCCCGCTGAGTTGCTATCATACAGCCAGGACTTCCTTGTCTTTTTTCAATGGGCTGCTCTTTTACAAGGACAGAATAGTCATTCCTGAGTCAGTGAGGGAGGAGGTGTTAACCTTTTCAGTGGTGAGTTTAAAATATTCTAGCGGTCCCCCAAGAGTGAGTTTTTTTAAGACGTTTACATTATTTTAAAACGTTCCCCTTACTGTTTCCATGGCGACGCGTCTGGGTTTTCACGTTACACACCGCGTCTACAATAACACTGTATGCCAGATGGATCGCTTTTATTTATTTTTTCCTTTTTTTATTTAAAATATTCACAAACTTGCATACCATCTCATGAACGATCTGATATTCCGATTCATAAATGTGAGTAAATGAGTGTGTTTTGTTGTTTAAAAACCTTTCTAAATTATCTTGATCATGATCTGTAATGTGAGATGGTTGCCGCCATGTTTGTTCGCGCTGCAGTGCAGAGAGTCCTGTCAGTCAGATTTACAGCATGTGAATTCATCAATCTCTCCCGAAATACTAGTAATAAGTGGCGGATGAACTGGGTTATGAATAGAGTGAACTTTATAGTTACTTACTCCATGTGTATCTGATATGAATAAAGCACATCTGCAAATTAAATTTGAATTAATTGTTATTGTTGCTTCCATAGACATATGCGTGGATTTTTCAAACTCTAAATGTATTGTTTTACTAGTATTTATGTGTATTTAAATGTCTGAAACCTAAAATATACATTATGTGGTTAAAAACACTGCATAGTTGTGATAATATGACAAAAGCAGTGCACGTCTCTCTCTGGCTCAGTGCCAGCCAATGCGCGAAAACACAGTTTGAATTTGGCAGTTTTGTGACGTCACCTAATGTTCTAAATCCCATATGTGGGACCATACTCCCAGGGGCACGGAAATAAGAATCCCATATGTGGGACCGTACCACTCAAAAGGTTAAGCAATATTCATGAAGGGCACCAGGGGCTTGCAAAGTGTCATCAAGGACAAAGATGTCAGGTTGGTGGCCAAGCAGGGACGGCGCCATGTGGGGCATCGCCCCCTCACTCAAAGTGAGTGTGATAATAGATTTTAATTATGAAATTATGGGCAGCTGTGGCCTAATGGTTAAAGAGTAGGACTCAGTGCCTGCAGGAGTTGTAGGTGGGAGGAGTGAATGAACAGAGCTCTCTTCCACCCTCGATACCCATGGCTGAAGTGCCCTTGAGCGAGGCACTGTACCCCCAATTGTTCCCCGGGCACTGGAGCAAATAGCTGCCCACTGCTCTGGGTGTGTGTTCACGGTGTGTGTGTGTGTTCCCTACTTACTGCTGTGTGTATGCACTTGGATGGGTTAACAACTCTGCCATCTGTATTTGCTAAGTAGCTTTTAGTAGGGTCATTCACTTAAAACACGTTTTTCATTCCACTCCTGTACTTTTCCATTGTATTAAAATTTTGAGATACACCTGTAGTTGTATAAGTAGCGGGCAGGTTTGTTTACAGTCCGACAAATACGTAAGTGGGCCACATGTTCTTTTTTTTTTTACTTTGTGCTATGTTATTGCCCACTTTTATCACTTCAGCCGCCCCCTCATCAGTGCTGTGCTGGCGCTGGCTCTGTGGTCAGGAATAGCCAATGACAGGATGGTTTCAATGTGCACATTTTGTAGGGCCCACAAACCAACACAAAGAAGAGAACCCTTAATCATTACACCCTTGCCTAAGGGTCCCTGGTGTAAGACTGCAGCAGATTTATGTTGGATTTGGATTGTAGAACCTACTTATTAGTTGTAGACTACTACTCACGTGACATTGAAATAGCTCACCTGCTGACACAATCCAGTTTCCATGGTATCAGTAGAGTGAATTGCATGTTTGTAAGATGGGGTATTCCCAGGGAGCTTATATCTAACAATAGCCCACAGTTTGCCTCAGCTGAATTTTGACAGTTCTATACAGACTATGATTTCATCCAGGGGCGATTCCAGGATTTTCATTTTAGAGGGGCTCAGCCCCCAATGAGGGTAGAATATATATCAGAGGTGGCGAACTGGAGAGCCGCAGCCCTGCAGTGTTCAGCTCCATCCCTAATTAAAGCTCACCTGCCTGTAGCTTTCTAGTAACCCTTCAGACATTGATTACCTTGTTCAAGTGTGTTTGATTAGGGTTGAAGCAAAATGCTGTGGCTCTCCAGGACCGACGTTCACCACCCTTGAGATATATATATATATATATATATATATATATATATATATATATATAGCCATGTGGCCATCATGCAACGTTCACCACCCTTGAGATATATATATATATATATATATATATATATATAGCCACGTGGCATCATGCAATAGAAATAGTGGAGAGACAACTATGCCACCCTCAGGTGCGACTCAAGGTTCGATACTACTAAAGGAGCAAGAGACATGACTTACCAAAATAAAACATTTTACACAGAAGTCATTAATCCGAAAACATTCTAAAGAATGGTCTCATCAACAGTTTACCAATTAAATGTGGGACAATTCCCACAGCAAATCAGTGCATACAAATTCATAAAGCAAGTGACAAACCAAAAAGAAACTACAGCAAAAGAAACAAATACACTCTCCCCTTCTGTTATGCTTCAGTATCACTGCTCGTCAAACATTCACCTGTGGATATAAATGCACAGAACACTCAAATGAGCAGCGGTCCAGCACCGTAATGGCCACACAGTCAGCTGCATGCTCAGGACCATGAAACCGTAGGATCAGACAGTATACAAAAACAGCCGTAAGAACAGCCGTAGATGAAGCCAGTGTAAGAAACAGCAGTAGATACAGGGTTATGAAACAACAGCAAGTGCTCTCAGTCCACACCTAAAATACAAGTAAAACACAAATAGACATCCACTTTAAACAATTTCCCCCCTTCCAAAGAAAGGAAACCCACAAAAAAAAAAAGTTTTCTCCACATACATAAAGCAACAAAAAAAAAAAATCTACTCAAACCAACCAAACTGGACAAGTCAAGTCAAGTCATCTTTATTTATATAGCGCTTTAAACAAAAAAGATTGCGTCAAAGCAACTGAACAACATCAGTTAGGAAAGCAGTGTGTCACTAATGCAAAATGACAGTTAAAGACAGTTCATCATTGAATTCAGTGATGTCATCATGCAGCTCAGTTCAGTTCAAATAGTATCTGTGCAATAATTTGCAATCAAGTCAATGATATCACTGTAAATGAAGTGTCCCCAACTAAGCAAGCCAGAGGCGACAGCGGCAAGGAACCAAAACTCCATTAGTGACAGAATGGAGAAAAAAAACCTTGGGAGAAACCAGGCTCAGTTGGGGGGCCAGTTCTCCTCTGGCCAGACGAAACCAGCAGTTCAATTCCAGGCTGCAGCAAAGTCAGATTGTTCAGAAGAAACATCTGTTTCCCGTGGTCTTGTCCCGGTGGTCGTCTGAGACAAGGTCTTTACAGGGGATCTGTCTCTGGGGCTCTAGTCCTGGTCTCTGCTGTCTTTCATGGCTGTAGACGTCCTTTCTAGGTGCTGATCCACCATCTGGGCTGGATACATACTGGATCCGGGTGACTGCAGTGACCCTCTGACTTGGATACAGACTGGATCTGGTGGCTACGGTGACCTCGGAATAAGAGAGAGAAACAGACTAATATGAGCATAGATGCCATTCTTCTAACGATGTAGCAAGTACACCGGGTGTTATGGGAAGTGTTCCTGGTTCCAGTTTACCTAATTAATGCAGCCTAAAAATCCTTTAACGGATTTGGATATTAGAAGTGTATTAGTATGTTATGTGTAAGCCAGGTTAAAGAGATGGTTCTTTAATCTAGATTTAAAATGCAAGAGTGTGTCTGCCTCCCGAACAATGTTAGGTTAGGTTATTCCAGAGTTTAGGCGCTAAATAGGAGAAGGATCTGCCGCCCACAGTTGACTTTGATATTCTAGGTATTATCAAATTGCCAGAGTTTTGAGAACAGAGCGGACGTCGACCGGGAGGACTATAATGTAACAAGAGCTCGTTCAAATACTGAGGTGCTAAACCATTCAGGGCTTTATAAGTAATAAGCAAGATTTTAAAATCTATACGATGTTTTTGATAGGGAGCCAGTGCAGTGTTGACAGGACAGGGCTAATATGATCATACTTCCTGGTTCTAGTAAGAACTCTAGCTCCGGCATTTTGGACTAACTGCAGTTTGTTTATTAAATGTGCAGAACAACCACCCAATAGAGCATTACAATAGTCTAACCTTGATGTCATAAACACATGGATTAACATTCCTGCATTTGACATTGAGAGCATAGGCCGTAATTTAGATATATTTTTGAGATGGAAAAATGCAGTTTTACAAATGCTAGAAACGTGGCTTTCTAAGGAAAGGTTGCTATCAAATAGCACACCTAGGTTCCTAACTGATGACGAAGAATTGACAGAGCAGCCATCAAGGCATTCACTGCTACGAATTGATGGCGGTCGTATAAGTACAATTTAAACCATGCTAATGCACTTCCATTAATGCCAACAAAGTGTTCTAGCCTATGCAAAAGAATAGTGTGGTCAATAGTGTCAAACGCAGCACTAAGATCCAATAGCACTAATAGAGAGATACAAACACGATCAGATGATAAGAGCAGGTCATTTGTAACTAGGGGAGAGCAGTCTCAGTACTATGATACGGTCTAAATCCTGACTGGAAATCCTCACAGATGCCATTTTTCTCTAAGAAGGAATATAATTGTGAGGATACTACCCTTTCTAGTATCTTGGAAAGAAAAGGGAGATTCGAGATCGGTCTATAATTAACTAGTTCTTTGGGGTCAAGTTGTGGTTTTTTTGATAAGAGGCTTAATAACAGCCAGTTTGAAGGTTTTGGGGACATACCCTAATAACAATGAGGATTTAATAATAGTTACAAGAGGATCTATGACTCCTGGAAGCACGTCTTTTAGGAGCTTAGATGGAATAGGGTCTAACATACATGTTGTTGGTTTAGATGATTTAACAAGTTTATACAATTCTTCCTCTCCTATAGTAGAGAATGAGTGGAACTGTTCCTCAGGGGATCTATAGTGCACTGTCTGATGTGATACTGTAGCTGATGGCTGCATGGTTACAAATTTTATCTGTAATAGTATCTACTTTAGAAGTAAAGTAGTTCATAAAGTCATTACTGCTGTGATGTTGAGAAATGTCAACACTTGTTGATGCTTTATTTTTCGTTAATTTAGCCACTGTATTGAATAAATGCCTGGGGTTATGTTTGTTTTCTTCTAAAAGAGACGAAAAGTAATCAGATTTAGCAGTTTTTAATGCTTTTCTGTAAGATAGGTTACTTTCCCTCCAAGCAATACGAAATACCTCTAGTTTTGTTTTTTCTCCAGCTGCGCTCCATTTTCCGGGCAGCTCTCTTTAGGGTGCGAGTGTGCTCATTACACCACGGAGTCAGACTGTTTTCCTTAACCTTCCTTAAGCGTAAAGGAGCAACTGTATTTAAAATGCTAGAAAAGAGAGAGTCCATAGTTTCTGTTACATCATCAAGTTGTTCTGAGGTTTTGAATATGCTAAGGATTTGGGATACATCAGGAAGATTACTTACAAAGCAGTCTTTTGTGGTAGAAGTGATGGTTCTACCATACTTGTAACAAGAAGTAGAATTTACAGTTTTAGCTATATGAAGTTTGCACAAAACTAAATAATGATCTGATATATCATCGCTTGGCTGCATAATTTCAACACCATCAACATCAATTCCATGTGACAGTATTAAATCTAGAGTATGATTTCGACAATGAGTAGGTCCTGAGACGTTTTGTCTAACCCCAATAGAGTTCAGAATGTCTAGAAATGCTGACCCCAGTGCATCTTTTTCATTATCAACATGGATATTAAAATCACCAACAATTAAAACTTTATCTGCAGCCAGCACTAACTCGGATGTAAAATCAGCAAACTCTTTAATAAAGTCTGTATGGTGCCCTGGTGGCCTGTATACAGTAGCCAGTACAAACATCACAGGGGATTTATCATTAACATTTGTTTCTCTGGATAATGTTATATTAAGCACCAATTCTTCAAACGAGTTATACTTGAAGCCTGCCCTCTGAGAAATCCTGAAAACATTGTTATAAATAGAAGCAACACCTCCCCCTTTACCTTTTGGACGTGGCTCATGTTTATAACAGTAATCTTGGGGTGTAGACTCATTTAAAATAATGTAATTATCAGGTTTTAGCCAGGTTTCTGTCAAACAGAGTGCATCTAGATTATGATCAGTGATCATATTATTTACAAAAAGTGCTTTCGTAGAAAGGGACCTGATATTCAATAAGCCAAGCTTTATCATTTGTTTATTCGTATTGCATCTGTTTTTTATTTGTTGAACCTCAATAAAATTGTTGCTCTTAAATTGGTTTGGACGTTTTTTGTATTTTCTAGCCCGGGGAACAGACACAGTCTCTATGGTGTGATATCTAGGTGAAAGAGTCTCTATGTGCTGAGAATTAACTGACTTCTGTGACGGGAGGCGGCTAGCAGACGGTCGGTTTAGCCCGTCTGTCTGCTTCCTGACCTGGGCCCCAGTAAGTCAAGTACAAACTCTAAGACTATGTGCCATATTTCTAGAAAGAAGAGCGGCACCACCCCAGGAGGGATGAAGACCATCTCTTTTCAACAGGTCAGGTCTGCCCCAAAAGCTTGTCCACTTGTCTATGAAACTTATGTTCTTCTGAGGGCACCACTTAGACATCCAGCCATTGAGTGATGACAATCTGCTATGTATCTCATCACCACGATAAGCAGGGAGGGGACCAGAGCATATTACAGTGTCTTAAATCCATCATTACAAACTCACACAACACTTTAATGTTATTTTTAGTGATCTCCGACTGGCGAAGTCAAACATCATTAGCACCGGCGTGAATAACAATCTTACTGTATTTACGTTTAGCATTAGCCAGCACTTTTAAATTTGCCAAGATGTCAGACGCTCTGGCTCCCGGTAAACATTGGACTATGGTGGCTGGTCTCTCCATACAATAGAACTGCCAATAACTAGAGCACTTTCATCAGGTTTCTCAGTGGGTGCTTCACTGAGTGGGGACAACCTGTTTAATGTTTTGATCAGAACAGAAGAGTAGTGTTTAGACCCGCAACTATGCCGCCTCACAGTCACCCAGTTGCCCTGCTGCAAAGGCCCTGTTACCGGAACCGAACAATGTACAGGACTCCCTGAGCTAGACGCATCCAAAGCCGTATCTAGAGCCCTCACATTCTTACTGTCCTCGATTAAAGTTTGGATGCGTGTCTCTAATTCTGAAATCTTCTCTGTCAGCCTAACTATTTCCCTGCATTTATCACATGTGAATCCCTCATCACCGACAGAGATAGATAAACTATACATGTGGCAAGCAGTGCAGATAACAATAGCAGGAGAAGCCATTACTCACCGTGCTTGATGAAAGATTCTTACCACAGTTGTTTGATGAACTTGTGAAAACAGGAGAGGACACACACACACACACACACACACACACACACACACACACACACACATCCCTAATAACAAACACATAGTTAAAAAATGTAAAACTGCGACTGTAAGGAGCAGCAAATCAGGCGACTCACCAGGGGAAAAAGCGACCTGACATATAAACCCCTGGACCTTTACAGCCCACAATACAGGAATACAGAGCGGAATGACCATGCTACTTTTAAACTTGCTTCTTATAAAGCCACTAGTCCTCCACAAGAACGCACCTCAATGATTTGAGCCGTCAGGTGTAATCAATAACAAGACGCCACTCAATGCCAGTGGGCATGTCTTCCCAATTGGAAATATGCAAAGATTAAAATGGAAACTGATTCTAAAGAATCCACAAACCATAATAAAGCTCATCCGGTCACACATATATATATATTAGGGGTGTAACGGTACACGTATTCGTACTGAACCGTTTTGGTACGGGTCTTTCGGTTCGGTAAGTATGTGTACCGAACTAATACAGTTTTTTTTGTTGTTTTTTTTCTCATTAAATCCAAAAAACAATTAAACCCTTAAAAAAGTTCAGAAATGTGCTGGTATAATCCCAACACAAGCACTGACTAGAGGGGCCGCGATCAGCTCAGAAATGTGCTGGTATAATCCCAACACAAGCACTGACTAGAGGGCCCGTGATCAGCTCCGGTTCCCGTGTCTGAGCCGTGACGCCCCGCTGATTTGTGCAGAGCGGAGCGCAAGTGAACGTGATCATAATGCTGCGTTCACACCAAATGCGAATAGAATAACTATTTTCCCCCTAATATACAGCTACTTTTTGCTAACAAGATAATGTGTTTATTCAGAGGACGTGTGCAGGAAAAAGTGGAAAAGCCTCGAATGCTCGATCAACATCAGCCATCATGCAAACAGACAAACCGCCTAGCACTTGCCCCTCCCACAAAAAGCAGATGATTTCGCCTGGGACGTGCGTCAATTTTGCTTCAAACTCTTGCTTTCTACGCCTGTCTATTTTGCTCTAGACACGCAAATGCATTCAAAACGTTCAAGTGGCAAACTAGACGCGAATTTGACGCTCTATTCGCGTTTGGTCTGAACGCAGCAGTAAAGGGATACTCCACCCCAAATTGAAAATTTTGTCATTTATCACTTACCCCATTCCGTTCCAAACCCGTAAAAGCTCCGTTCATCTTTAGAACACAATTTAATATATTTTGGATGAAAACCTGGAGGCTTGCGATTTTCCCATAGACTGCCAAATAAATAACAGTGTCAAGGTCCATAAAAGGTATGAAAGTTGTTGTCAGAATACTCCATCTGCCATCAGACGTGCAATCTGGGTTATATGAAGCAACGGGAACACTTTTTGTAAGCAAAGAAAACAAAAATAACGATTTATTCAATAATTCCTTTGTCAGCACTCTCCTCTGTGTCTCTCCATATCACCGTATGCTGTGTATGCTCTTCTGTGTCATCCGCGCCACAAGGATGCGCTGTTTCTATGTGTATTTAGCTTTGATTTGAAATAAAACAGTGGCCTTATGTTTGGGTTAAGTTGTTAGGCCTAATTGTAATCTTATAATGTAAAAGTGCTCCCTATAGTTTTAAGCATAAGCTGAGGTAGATTTGCATGACTAAGAAAATTGAAACTATAACTGAATGTATTTCAAGAAAGAGCAACTTGTTCAGTAAACCATTAAAATTTTTTTTTGTTTTTCCCCCTGCTGTACCGAAATCATACCGAACCGTGACATTAAAACCGAGGTACGTACCGAACCGTCATATTTGTGTACCGTTACACCCCTAATATATATATATATATATATATATATATATATAATATATATATATATATATATATATATATATATATATATATATATTCAAAGAAAATGGCAACATCGTTTTATAAAGTATATGCGTTCATATGTGCTTCATTTTCACTGGAGGAAACATGTGGTGTGATGAGGGGTGAACGCAGCGAAAACTTAGGTTACAGTAGATGGGGAATCGATTCCTTATTTTCCCAAAGCCAATAGAGCAGCAGAGAGAGCAGTTCAAAATGCGAAACGGATTCTCTGCCAACCAGATCCTCATTTGGCATTGATGTGCTATTGTGCAACACCTGTAGCTGCAACCGGACCGAGCCCTGCCCAGCTAATGAAAGGGCAGATTAGAACCAACCTGTCAATGCTTGAAGAAAAATTTCAGCTTTGATCAGATGATTGCAAAGCAATGGAGATGAAGGATAAAGCTGCAAAGGAATCTTACAAGTTCTTTTATGATTGGAAACACTGTACTCGTGAGTTGCCTGAACTACACCCTGGCGAGAAGGCCCTTCTTAAGCTGTACAGTGAGAGACACTGGAAAACACCAGGCATTGTGCTGAACAAAACATCAGAACCAAGCTTGTACATGGTGCAAACTCAAAAGAGAAAAGTGAGACAGAAAATAGAAAAAAAAAAAAACAATAACATAATATTATGTTGCACTTTAATTTAATCTGTTTAGAAGGAAACAAATGGGAATGCTGTTTTATAGCATTGTTAAATTGTTATGTGTTAAAAAGAGAACAAAATGTTATGTGTGGAACTAGCTTTCGAGTAAGTGGCATTTGACAAACTTTACAGGAGAGCCAAAACAAAATTTTGACCACACTTCAATCAACTGTATTTATCAACCTTCAACCACAACATTGCAACCACATACATACTTATACAAGTAAGTTCTTAAGTGAACATATTATGGCATATTAACACAATGAACATATTATAAAACCTTGCAAAATCTTGAAAATATGGCAAGAACATCAAATACGCCTTTTTGGCACCAAACATTTCCAATTCTTCTAAAGAAAAATAGGGCATATCTGCTGATCAATGCAGAAATGATTGGTAAAAACATTGGTTAAAAACACTCTAACTTAATAACTTTTCATTTTATTTAAAATACTGTATACATAGTCATTTAATTTCATCATTTTAAACTGTTTAACATTTCATTTCTAACCGTTTAATTTCAGTTCTCATTTATGAGTTCACATTCATGTCAAACAGTTTTAACATTTAATTTCAAACAGTTTAATTTCTCTTGTTTATTACACATTTCACTTTTTAGTTCACTTTAGTTGAACTAAAAAGTTCACTCACTGCCCACTGTCAGAGTGTTATAGAACTCTGCATAACAGTGGGGAATACTCCCATTGGTGCACAGGGTGAGTAGGTCTTTTTTTCTTTAAGGCACTGATCCCTGGAGGACTTTCATACAATGAGCTGGGGTGTGTGGTTCTGGTGCCTCTGGTGCCTCTGGTTGCCTGTTGTGCCACCGTCAGTTTTCGGAAGTTTGGGGGCGGTGAAATCATACTTGAAGAAGATTGTGTTTGGTTCATCTTTCATGTAGCGGAACCATTTAATCTTCTGCCAATGAACTGATTGTCCCTCCTCATCTTTTGTTCTGTTTTTGAGTATGTGGTTGGAGAGGGACTTGAAGTCCAGAAAGTCCTTGTGTTCAAGTTCATGTACACTGTATGGGTCGTTCCTTCTTGCCATTCTCACAAGCATGTAGTAGCCATCAGGGGAGTAAATAGAAACTTTTTTTTCTTGCAGTTTCCACTGCAGCATGCACACTATCACACTTCATCTGGCTGTGACCAGACTCCATGTATTTATGGTCAATAGTGGAGAGGGGCAGTGAGCTGACAGCACGCAGGCACATCGTGCTAAAGGCAGCATTCCTGTTCTGTCCACCACAAGTATCTGAATAAAGAACTGCATGTTTTACATGTGGACTAAGTTCTTTAAGGTACTTGTAAACACATGTGCTAATCTCTGAAGATCCACGGCCGCCTTCCTCCTCATGCCACATGTAACACTTGACATCTTTACTGTCTAATTCATACACAGTGAGGTTGTACGTACTTAGCTTGCGTGAGTAGAACAGGCAACTTGCGTTGCTCCAGGGAGTGGTCAACACTTGTTCTAGGTCAAAAGTGACAGCCTTGTATGACTCATTCTCCTTTGCTTTCTTTTTATCAATTTCTTTTTGTTCTCTGGCCTGGGTCTTTTTTAACTGGTCAGCATCATACTCATTCTTGTGATTTGTCTTCTCACTGTCTTCTAAACATTGGTACTACTCACAGTATTTACATGCATCTTTTTTCGGAGTGTGAAAGGCAAGATTGAACTCATTGTCAAACACTGTTCTATAAAGACTTTGTTTTTCTGGTATAATCTTCCACTCCTGTTCACATTTCTCTTTATACAGTGCATACATTTTTGGCAGATTCAGAGATCCTTCCAAGTAGAGCTTGTTTGTATCTTTCCTGGAGTAGTGGGATTCAAGTTTTGGGAAAGAATCGATATGCTCTCGTATTTTATCTTTGCTACTCTCAGGGACTTTGTTTTGAGGTGCATGCCGCCCTTTCTTGCTTGAAGGGGTAATTCCCAATTCACTAGAGGTATGGCCGCCTGCAGACCGTGCAAATTTCTCTGACACATCAAGGGTCTTCAAAAAAAAGTCCTTGCATACCCTAATCTGTCTTCTCTCTGAGGTCTTTTTCTCCCTCTTTGTGTGTTGGCATCCTCCTCCTGTCCATTGTCTGCCTCTCCCTCCTGAACAACTTCAAGCACAATAACTGTCTCACTCCCTAGAGCTTCTTCTGTCTCTGTGTGTCCCTCATCAATTGCATGATCTCTTGCCCTGTCTGTCTCTCTCCCTCCATCTTGTGCTGTTTCCATGTGCGTGTCTCTCTCTCCAATCTCCTCATCTCTCTCCCTCATCTCATGTGGTTGTGTCCCTAAACGATTAATCATTAATATTTACCATTATCCTATATTGGTAGTACTGTTTATAAAATATGCTATATATATATATATATATATATATATATATATATATATATATATATATATATATATATATAGGCCTACTGAGCCTGGGCCTGCAACAGATTCTTGGGCCTGCAACAGATTCTTGATAACAGATAACATACCATTATCCTACATGAACTGAATGATTAAGGGTTAAATTAGGTTATGCTTAATGTTCAAAAAGTGCAAGTCAGAACTCACTTTCTCCATCATGTGCTGTCTCCATGTTTCCCTTAAGCCGATCTCTCTCCCTCACCTCATTCGCCTCTGTCCCTTTATGATTTACATACAGTATGTATTAATATCCTTCATGAATTCCCTAAATCTAGTAGTTCAGGGTTAGAGTTAAGTTGACTGTGAATGTTTAAAAGAATAAAAAGAAAAACCTTAAAAAAACTACAAAAACATCAAACTATTAATCATTAATAGTGATTAATGACAAGGCATAACTAGTCCTCACTTTAGATGAGCTCACAAAATAGTTCACTGACCACTACTAAATGCTTTATAACTACCTGAATTAACCCTTAATTACAGTAGAAATACATAATAAATCATTATTAACACACCAAGCAACTATTACTATATGTCTGAATAATAAGATGTATGAATGTACATTTAAATAGTTTATTAATCATTTACTTACAATTTCTAAGTGATCTTATCTGACAACTCCTAAATAATTGGTGTGTAAATAATGCTATACTTCATTTAGAAATGATAAATTGATCATTAATAAAGTATGAAAATACATTTATTAAACACATTATAGATATTCTTGTAAATCAAGTATAAAGTGTTACCAAATAGTCTATGCCAGAATATTAGGCTACTTTAAATCACAGTTAGCCAGATTAGACCAAGACAAGGGTATTAGCATGCTAGGCTAGGCTAACAAGGCTAGACTATCAATGGCATGCGTCTTACCTCCAACACTCAAGTGACGAGCAGCATACAAAAACATCTCTTCATCTGTCACTACTTCACAAGATTCATCCGTTTGCTTCATTATATTCATCAAAATTTGTTCTGCCTCAGACAGTTCCATGTGTGCAGCATGCGTGTCAGCCATTTTAGCTAGTGCTGTTTAGGGGCACAACCCACTTACGCCCTTCTGGCTCTGAAAAATACTGTAGGCTCTTGTATTGTTCAGAGCTAGAAGGGCGTAAGTGGACTTGCGCCCTTCTGGCTCCAAACAATGTGTAGGCCGTACATGTATTTTTTAGAGCCAGAAGGGCGTAAGTGGACATACGCCCCTCTGGCTCCAAACAATGCCCAAACTTTTGTGTTAGGTCTTTGTTCTTTTGTTGCTTTATTCAATACAGGTTGATTTCTGAAGCGTCTTTTTTGGCACAACTAGATAGAGCTCATCAAGACCTTTAATTTGATATATAGAACTAATTTTCGCCCAAAATGCCACTTACGCCCCTCTGGTTCCAAGCCCTCGCTTTGTTATGTTGGACAATCAAATTTGGTGGGGGAAGCCATATTTCAATTGAGAATGGAGTGGGGGATATATGGAGTTTACGGTAGTTTGCAGTTCATACAATCTGTTAATAAATGCAACCTGTTGAACTATAATGTGGCTTCTTCTCATGACATACCTTCAGCGTGTGACAATAGGTGTGCAGTGTAATATTATATTAAAAACAGATTTCTTAAAAGTTCATCAAACTTCATTTAGCAGTCCAGAGCGAGTAGCTGAGAGCAGCAGCAAGAATATGAGGAGACAGTACATTGACATTTACAGTTGACATATAGCTTCACCTCTATCAGAGATCAGTCATATCCTCTTCCTCTATGTCTGGTATGTGGGGACAAACTATCAAATGAAAGGTGCCATAGAATGAAAAAAAAAAAAATCACTTTTATAAGGTGTTTGAACACACTCCAGACAAAGTAAGCATCACGCATCATATTTTGCTTTCCTAAAGAGCTTTGTGGCTCTCTGTAAGGCTAATGTTTCTAAAGCTACCATTGTCTCTGCGTGTTTTTCTTACTAATGCTGCCTTCACATGCTACCAGAATGATCTTAAATAGGAATGTGGTAGATAAAAATTGCATTTCGAAGCAATGTGAGGATCAGTAACGCGGTCACCACCAGTTAAATCGTAACACCGGTGGTGTGCCCGCGAGCATGAGCTCTTGAAGCTCCGCTCTCTTCTGAGATGGGAGGCTCGAGCACCAGCTCATTTTCATTTAAAGGGGACATACACATAACAGCGTGTTTTGGCTCATACCCTAAAAGTCGCAATTTCAACAAGCTATAAAAATGATCTGTGGGGTATTTTGAGATAAAACTTCACATACATTCACATGGGGACATCAGAGAACAATTTAAAATATTGTATCAATGCATTCTATGGCACCTTTAAGCAGTGGTTCTTAGCAAACTAAAACAGCATCTGACAAAAAAAATAATTAAAAAATCACCCATCACATACAAAGCAAAGATGCAAACTTTTCTGATTAAAAAGGCAGCATGAAAAATGAGAGGATGTCTGATGAAGAGTGCAAAAGTGTAAGAGTTAGCACTGAAAACTAGCTATCTTACTATTGAAATAGTAAAAAAACACCACCACCACAGTATCGCTGAAGTACTAGACAGAGCAGCAGACATAGTTAATTTCATAAAGGCACACCCACTGAAAACCAGTCTATTTTTGATTTTATGCTAGGAAATGGGAGCAGAACATCAGTCCTTGTTATTACATACAGACGTTAAAAATGTTCCTCATCCAGGGTAATTCAGGATATGCAGATTTATATGGAATGGTGCTCAAATCTCACCTATCTGGTTGAGGTTTTTTAAGCATCTCACTTGACCTGAATGCAAAAATGCTAGGCAAAGATAAAATTTCTAATGACAAATTGTGAGGCTTCAAGTCCAAGCTTTGTTAAACATGGCCATCTTGATATGTTTCCCTTGTGTAATACACACTCAAATAGCAAACTATCTGGGCTTATCGCATATGCCGAGTCTCCATCCCAGAGAGACAAACAGACAAATAATTACACTGACCCGTTCAAACTGGTTTTTAACCTGTATTTCATGCGTATTAAACAAGTTATATACATGCTGAATATGCATATTTAACACACTAATGTTTTACTATCTGCATTGTTACCCACACACAACCAGGAGGAAGTCATCACGACTCAACCACTGGTACGTATATATCATTCAAGTTAACCTTTTATCATTTTTTACATTTTATCAAACGCTTTTATCCAAAGCGACTTACAGTGTATTCAGGCTATACATATTTTTAACAGTATGTGTGTTCCCTGGGAATTGAACCCACAACCTTTTGCACTGCTAACGCAATGCTCTACCACTGAGCCACAGGAACAGTTTATTTATGATATTAGATGCTATATAGCTGATGTCAGTTAATAACAAATAATATTTCATTTATTTTTTTTAATGCATGAGGTTCTTCATCTTACTAGTGTCAGAGAAGCAGCAGTTTATCTTTCCATTAGATAACATAACTCTGCCACAGCAACACCCAGCTTAATCACTTGTCTTACGCATCTTATTCCTTTATCATTTGTAGCGTATGAGCAGTTCATTCATTCATTGGTTCTGAATTAATGAATCATGGCTCATTGAATCTAAAACAATGCACATTCCTTGGCTAAAACCCAAAGCTTTTAGCCCCTGAACTCATGCAGGTAAATCAAACTCTCTGCAAGCTAAATGGCCGGCCTGGTGCCAGCATGGCTGGGTTTAAATTCCTGACCAGATCGTAAAACTTTATTACCCCAACTGAGGAGAAACAGAAAAAGCCCAGCTCGCTAGGAATTCTTGTAAGGAAAAAGGAAAGTAAATATATTCTAAATGTATTGACTGTATTTCCTTTATGTGCTTAGATGTCTTCCATATCAAATTGGAGTATCTACAATTTTATTGTGTTAATCAAACTTTAAATGTGTGTAATTCTGCATATGAATGTAACTTTATGTTTCTCCTACCTTTACCTGTCATTTTTGGTATCTGTTTAACCGTCTTGCTTTGACCGAACCACTCATACATAGGAAATTACAGTAAAATGTATTATTCTGGAATTACCATCTTGCTGGAATATAATTGCTGAATTCTGACAACACCATAACTCACTCGAGTGGGTGTCTCCCCAGAGACAAAGGAACTTTTTCCCGCTTCAGATCGTGGGACGTTCATTGGTTGTTCGTGCAAACAGAGGCGTGAACCCAGTCGCTCCATAAGAGACTGACACAGAACTTTCTCGTTGCACTTTTGTTTCGGCACTTCGTCTGAGAGAACATCTGTCGCGATGGCTCCTTAGGGAGCTTTCATCTCCGTTTTTCTTTTCTTTTCTTTACTAAGTTTTATTCTTATATTCGCCTCTCCCTACACGAGGGAGACGAACTCTGAATAATTTCTTTGGTAACTCCACGTTCGTTGAACCTTTGAAACTTTGCGCGAGTCTGCTCGCCCCGGAAGACACGAGAGAACAAGCCCAGCTCTAAAAGAACGACGCACGCTCGACTTAGCAGGCACAAAGATACCCACATGCAAGTATTATTTTCTATAGAGATTTAAATGCTGCTTAAGGTTGTCTATTCCCTTTTCAAGGTGATCTGATTCCTTGTTGTCTTTCAAAAAGGTTACTGTATGTGATTTTGCCATACTGCGCGATCATTCTGCATGATTCTGCCTATCTCTTTCTCACCTTCTCTCGCTCACCCTTTCACTCACTCAATCTCTCTCTCTCTCTCTCATTCATTTTGTTATTCGTTTTGTATTGTATTTGTTTTTACTTTTTGTATTGTTATACGCATATTTACTCTGTGTGAATCGTAGTTTGATGTATTATTAGTTCAATTATTAAAAGCCAATATATTCATGATTGCTTCTGTCTAAAATGCTCACATTACGAAGTCAATGAAATGTTTGATCTTAGCTACAAAGCTTATTTGTTACTTTTCAGTAACCTACATTTTATAAGGACGGGAGAATGGTTTCATGGCCAGAAACTATTTTTCCTGGAATTATAAGAAGTGATAACTTTATTGAAGTTGATAAGTTAATCTTACGGCCGTTTTCTGGACAAACCACTGTTTGATTTGCATTAATTACCAGTAAAAGATATCACGTTAATTGATATGAAGAATGGAATATTGACATATTAATGAGTAAATTACAGTGCCTTGTAATGAGTTATTGATATATACAATTGACCTATTTTTCATCTTCAATAATTTTAATGTAACTGTTACGCGAGATATATATATTAATCATATTCCTGATTAATTATTAAAATTCCCTATATATCATTTGAGCTAACGTAATGTACTACCCAGTGCGGCTACACATTTGTGGTGTTCATTCAGTAGTTGTTGATTACTCTTGTTTATCTTTTAACAAAATTTACCTTTTTACACTTGTGTCTTCCTTGTGTTGACATTATAGCAAGAGACTTTACAAGTTAACTTACTTAATCCTCTTCTTCCTCAAATATCTCACAAATCCTTCAGATTGGTCAGATGACAAACAGCCCTTTTTTATTTATTTAACAATATTCCTTGATTGTAATGTAATGTTGTAGTGAAATTCCATAACTATTGCCCCACATTGGAAGAAGTTGTCTGACACTCACAATATTAATTTGGTGCGACATGTGAGACCCACTACATCAGTGGTAGAGGTGGAAATTCACCAGTAAAATTAAAGTTAGGCCACTCAGTGGTAAAATCCAAATAACATTTATTTGTCTGAAACAGCTCTTGTATTCATAAGATGCACATTATTGTAGGTCCTCTATGCCCCGCCCCTCTGAAACGAGTCGTTTTCTACAAAGTCCCTGCTTTCGACAAGCTCAGTCTGCTCTGATTGGCCAACTGACCCAGTGCATTGTGATTGGCCGAACACCGCAAGCACTTGTAGGAAATGTAACGCCCCATTCCATAATCGCGAGCTTTATCTTTCAAAATAAGTTCAAGCCTGAAAGGGGAACAGAGTCATGTGACAGACACAGTAATGAAGCTTTTATGTGTTTGCAGTATAAAAGCCACGGACAGTTAAGACAGCTAACTCTGTGATGTGACCCGGTCTCTTTCTCTCTCTCTCTCTCTCTCACACACACACACACACACACACACACACACACACAATGTGCAAAACTCCGCATTTGAACAGTCAATAGCAAATACTAAACTAATAACAAAAAAATACTTACAGTAGCTGATTCAGAAGCGTAGCAAGGCCAGAATTACCTCCTCTCCTAGGGTCATGAAACAGTCGTCAGTAAAATGCATTGCTGTTCTTAATCTTAAAGCTTTCTAAATGCATCTACTTTCAGAAGGTCAAATAAAGTGCTTTTGATTTCACCTAGAAACACAGCATCTTCCTGACATGGCTGCTTCAACACTAACTGCGGTTACTGAAACCATGCCTTCTTTCTTTGTGTGAACATTTACGTAAATATTTCCACATAGTGACGTAGATATGTGGGAGCGTGTTTGAACGACCCATTTTAGGGAGGCGTGGCAGTCTTAACTTTGATAAAGAATATCTCTTTGGATTTGACGTTTTTTTTTTTTTTTTTTTTGCATTATTGACACTGTTTTCCTAATTAATGTTGTTCAGTTGCTTTGACACAATCTTTTTTTTTAAAGCGCTATATAAATAAAGGTGACTTGACTTGACTTGAGACTTTAGTCTATGCAACTTTAGGGATCTTATCTATGCATAATCAGCTTGTAACATTCCAAAGAGAAAGGAAAACTTGAAATCGCATCATATGACCCCTTTAAACAAACCCAAGTGCACAGACATTAGTAGCAGTGAACACACACCCCGAGCAGTGGGCAGTCATTTTTGCTGTGTTGCCCAAGGAGCAACTGGGGGTTAGGCTGTCTTGCTCAAGGGCACCTCATTTGTACAGTAGGTACTAAGTGTTGAAGAAAGCACTGTTCATTTACTTCACCCATCTACATTTCCTGCCGGTATTGAGAATCAAATTTGCGAACAACTGGTTACAAGCCTGATTCTCTAATCATTACACAACAAGTTGCCCAAAGCTTTGCATTTGTGTGCCTCAGATAACTTACATCTCCATGCTTAACCCATAAATGTATGGCATAACCTCAGTTGGGCAGCGAACTGCTTGAAACCTTGCATTTCTCAAACAGTTAACATTTTCTAAAAGAAATTAGTTTTGTCCTCCTTCCTTAATCTTTTTGTCAAAAGCATTACATAAATGAACTATACATTTTTCATATTTAATCTCTGTAACTCATTTAAGATGAACTAAATCATGTATAAGCAGTGGCATTGACTGAATACACATAAGAAAATAATATTTCCTCTTACATGGTGCCTAAGTGATGCCCGTGTAGCGCTGAAACACTACTAAGGATTTTTATTATTCAAGCATGTAACAGTAGAGACTTGGTCAGATTGTAGTAGCCTTGCACACTTCTCAGATACAAGGACTCATCCCAATCAGTCAACAGGGTGTGCTACAGTGTTTGTCGTAGATATCATTAGAATCCTTGGAAGTGTCTTGGGTATACAGTATCATGGAAATACTTTTGCGGTATACAGTATCATGGGAATATTTTTGCTATCTAGACCATGGTTTTTCACCTGATCGGAACCATACCAGAGCAGAAAGATTCTCTGGAGAGTGTATATTAGTAATTGTAAAAAAAAAAAAAAAAAAAAATTGAATGTTTGACTCACTGTCGTGACGGGACTCCAAAACATTTAAAGGGGCCTCTTTTTTTTTTTTTTTTTATACTAAAACAGCTATAACCCTTGAATGGATTGAGATATTTTCTCCAAACATGATACACATGTAGAAAGAGCTCAATCTGAGGTCATATGGAAACAAAACAATACAAAACAAAAAACAAAACCAAACCTGCAAAAAACTGGTGGCCTTATAACATTTTTTTTTTTTTTTATCTATATCTAGATCTATATCTTTTATATCTATCTATAATTAGCAACTGTTAGTCTGATCAACTAATTGGCAAATTGGCATGCAGTATCTTTGTCCAAAGTGCTTTAACTGCCCAAAAGTCTGTGATATTTTCAAGAAATCGGACAACTGGGATTGCTAACATGGTTTACGCCACTGTAATCACATGTTGTCTCTCAAATACGAACAATATTCATATAATATGTTAGATCTCCTCATTTTGAACAAATTATTTGAGATTATATATATATATAAATAAATAAATAAATAAATAAAAAAACACTTTTGCAAACTATTCCTATTCTATTTTTTGATCAACCTCAACAAAACCAGTTTAATTCAATTTTCTAGACATTTCAATTATGGACATGGCCAAATATACCCAAAAGCCTATAAACGAAAACTCAAAATGTCATGAAATTAGTTGAGCACAAGCAACATATAATTCTAAACAAAAACATACCAACTTCTGTGTAGATCAGACTATAGGTGGTGCTATAACAGTTGTAAAGGTTATAAAACACATTTTTATGGTAAATTTCCCAGAATTTTTGTACAGTATGTGCTGATGGGGTGGTTTCCCAGACAGGGTTTAAATTATGCCAGAAGTAGGTTTAAATGAGCAATATCACAGGAGTAGGCCTGAGATATGGCTGTATATCAGCACACTGTGATTATCTACGGCTGAATCACAGCCGTGCAGATATACAGCCATATCTCACATTTACGAGTGTGATATTGCTTTTATAAAACAGTTCGATGGCACGAGTGTGGAAATACATAAGAAAAACAACAATGGAGTTTAAAACCTTTTTTGCAGAACTACTTCTTTCCACCACAGATTCAAATCGCAGTTTGACAGTTTAACAGCTGAGCCCAAGCCTCCATTACTAATTCAAAAACATCACTTCAGATTAGTAATGAAGGAATGTTGAGTTGCTTCATTGAAAGCTCGCCGTATTATGTAGAGTATTATGAGAGAGAGAAGAGTAGGTAAGTTTGGGACATACTATCACGTCATACAATTGCTTCTTTAACACGCTCTGTCACACAGTTACATGCATCCTGTCACTGTAAACTGGCATGTCAATTATCTTGTCACAGTTAACATCCTCCACATTTAATTTCAATTAACTACCTACCATACCAGAGAGAAAAGAGGTAGCACGTTGTTCTGCCAGCAGTGGGTCTTCATGCAGAGAACTGCATAATGATGCATTTAAAAGTTAACGACCAAGCGGATGTTTATAAAAGTATACGTTGCTGTTGCAGATTAAATATAACACAGATAAATATATATATATATATATATATATATATATATATATATATATATATTTTTTTTTTTTTTTACCAGGTTCAATGTTTATTATTAGTAACTCAAACCCCTTTTATCTAAACCTATCTACTTAACCATCGGTTGCACACATCCCATTTGTAGTGTTTTCTTTTCACCTTTTATTCGTGTTTGTTGTTCTCAACCGTCTAATTCATAAAAGCACAATGGATTGTGGGTAATATTAGCCATTAGAGTGTGCACAGGTCCATACTTTAAAAATCGACCTGAAATAGTAGACCATCCTGGGATTTTTGTCTTTTCAACGTAATATGCTTTGCGACACACTTATTCTAATCTCTATTTAGGATGGATAGTATGAACATTGGGGGCAAATTCCAAGTGGAAGTGAGCATCCCTATACCCTACCCCCTTTGAAGGGCAGAGCCCTTGAAGTGTGTTCTTTGAAGGGTGTAGGGCATTACGGTCTCGTATAAGAGACGAAATAAATGACTGTCCAAATGTTACCCAGACAATGCTACACATGCATGCAGCATTCAGCACTCCATCAGTTGTTGCAAATAAATATTTATTATTATTTTATCTTATTCAAATATTATCCAAGTTTCTTATTTACTATTAAACATTTTAAAACTAACTTGCTTAAGTCAACTTGCTTAAGTCAATACAATCTTAAATAATATTTCTATCACTGACAAAAAAATATTTAGTATTACATTAAAATAAAGACAAATTTAATTATTCTACTTACATTTGTATGTGAAGTCAAAATCAACTCTAACTTTGCTTTAAAATGCATCACAATGATCTCCTTACTGAAGATCACATGATCACAAATGAAAATCACTATAGTGAATTGACCATTGAATGTTCCCTTTGTTAACAGACTTCTGGGTATACATGATATACAGCACTGAAGTTACATAAAATATAACGTGGAGATTTTACCCTCAGAAAAAACGATTTGCTCTGGAACAAATAATATATTAATAGATTAATGAGACCAAAGACTGCCCGTTAGAACTACTCAAAACAAATTATATCTCATGTTTAACCACTATACAGACATCAGGGCCAGCGACAAATTCCAGAAGATCTGGTTGAGGTGAGGCTGCTCTCCACAGGTTCATGAGGGGTGAACGGTCGTTGATGCTCTGGAGCTAACATCTCTGAAAATGTTGAAGCAAACTGTCAAATAAACATTATATTTATTAACAAACCATATATTTTATGTCTAAACAAGTACATTCTCACCTAAAATGCTCTTATATTCCGACACAAAAACAGCATTATTTTTAAATTATAGTGGATCTGGGCATCCGCTACGACACTCGCTGTGAAAAATACGGCAAGAGGAGAGATACAAACGGTCAAACGGTTGGAGGAGCTCTGAGCTCTGTCTTATCAGCCAATCAGATTTGAGGACCAACTAGAATAGTTAATCATGGTTTAAAAAAATGGCTTTCTGAAACACAGATAAAGTACAGTAATCTGAATAAGCATGACAAAGATTGACTATAAAACATGGAATGAACAAACAAAAGCTTAAAATTGTATGGAACTGAGAAGCAAATCCAAGGTAAACAATAGCAGTGGAAAAAAGACTGAAAAAAAAAACAAAAAAACAAACAAAAAAAACCCTGTTACTAAACAAGATAATTAAAAAAAAAAAAAAAAAAAAATCCAAATCCCGGTGTCATGCTGACTGATTTGGCCACTTCTCCATTACTTTGATTTATTTAACATTTATTTAATTCATTATTACATTATATTATTGCCTGCCTGATGGATACAAGTTATTTCTGAGTTTGGCTTTCAATTTGACAACTGAATTGGAAAAATTAAACGTGATACCTCGATAAAAATTAAATAAACAGCCTAATAAATCATGGATTCGCTAGTTTTGGCTGCTCTGCAATGTTATTTACCTCATCTCCAGCGAAGGGATTGTGCACGCAAAAAAGAAATGATTGATGGATCTCTTATCTATAAGATGGATTTCTGTGTGCTAGGTTACAAACATATGTTTCTTTTCTACACGCGTTTCTCAAAAATGCTTTCAACACCAATGTGGAAGTACGTTAAAGGGATCAGGTCCATTTGCAAAAAGCACATTTATTTTAAATTAACCAAGACCTGAAGCAACTGATACTGATCCCAACCCGTGTCCGGGGCACTTGTCAAAGTTTTGGACCCGAACCCCGCACAGGTCAGACCGTTAATGTAACGCGAAGAAGATAGTTTGAGTGGCCAAAGACTCTCCAAGGATCACTGCAGATAATAGTTGAGTCTTGGGGTCATAATGGCCTTATAATGGGCTGTGGTTAGATCTTCCAACAGAACAATGATCCAAAAGGACCATCAAAATCAACACAAAAATGGTTCTGCCATGGCCATCCCAGTTCCCTGACCCTATAGAAAACTGAAGAGGAGAGAGTATTAACATGGAACTGGGAATCTTAAGGGTCTGGAGTAATTCTGTATGAAGGAATGGTCTCTGATCTCTTTTCAGGTGTTCTCCAAACTCATTAGGCATTATAGGACAGACTCATAGCTGTTAAATTGTCAAAAGGAGTTTGCAAAAAGTATTGAATAAGAAATTAATTAATTGTGGCCAATGTGTATTAGAGAAAAACATTTTTCAAAATGAGATTTCCCCGTTCAAAGGTTAGGGTTTTGTGATTTATTATTTTAATAAAAGATCAAAATGATTAACAGTGCAGATTTATTTTCACAGGCTTCCTTGTTCATATCTGCCAAGGGTGCCAATAATTTTGATATATAAAGCCTGAAAACACAACATTAATCTCAAGTTAAACCTGCCTCGTGGTAGGTTTAATTTAAGCTTAAGTTTAGTCCTGAAGTAGCTCTAATCTTCCTCCAGGAAATCAGCCTATTAAATTCTGGACTCAACTATGTTTTAAGATTAACATCATGACAGAAAGCAGATTTCAATTAATCTGGTTTAAAGGGCCATTTTAGTCTAGAACTAGGCTTAATCTCTGTCCAGGAAATCACCCACAAATGCCTTAAAGTGTCTGAACCCTGGTAATCACTGCTTGCAACTGTATTTACAATTGGTTGTCTGTTAATTTAACTGCATTCATGATATAATGTTTAAACTTTTAAAAGGTTTAATGTTTCAAAATTAAGCCTAAAATGTTAAGGCAAAAACAGAAATAATGCACACACAAACTCATCTCCCCTCAATCCCAAAGTAAATTTGAAAGATATTAGAACATCCTTTGTCACTAAGGAACTGATAGAGCTGTCCAAGGTCCATGCTTTTTCCTCTGGTCCCATGAGTGTCAAAACTTGCTTCATGAAAGCCAGTGAACTTGCGGAGAGAGTCAGTTCTCTCCTCTGTCCAGGTGTTGTCAAAAGGGACATCCTCTCTGTGACGAATCATAATTCTCTTCCACGTTAAAACTTTCACCCTGGGAAAAACAAACAAACAAACAAAAAAAAAAACAAAAAAACATTGAAAATAATAAATTAATTAATAAAAAGTAGTTTGACTGGAATATAGAAAATATTTACCAGAATCCATAGCAACAGGCAATCTTGTCTATTCAATATATTACAAGTCAACTGTAGCACAAATCCTGGATGCATTTGTGTAAATTCAAATATGCATCAAGGTTTGATTTCAATTACTATTGGTCACAAGACACACAAGAAACAATGCAGCACAGTAAGACTGATGTGGGTGCATGTGGGGGTGGGGGCTTTGTAGCAGCCCCTTTTAACTAAAGTGGTGGGGTCAGTTTTATCTAGCCAACAAAGTCTGGCAAAATCCAGAAGGCAAAGGATTATACAGTAAGTGACCAACCAAAATGAGCTTTTTGCCGCCGCGAGTGCCGCCACCGAGTGCATTTGCAGCTTTTGACCGCTGAGTGGCGCTTTAACCACAAGTTATCAAACAAGCACATCAAAGCACATTTTCGCAAATAGCCGTCAGCTTTGCCTCGCCGACGTGTAACATTTGGCAGCTGCAGTTGGGGAAAATGAAAGAAAAACACAGTAGTTAAAATATTTAATATTCACAGATGAATGTTTAGTACTTATGAAGTTAACGGTGTTACTTAGAACGAATTCAAGCAGGATAAATGTCAAGCCTATGAGCCTGTGCATATATTTTCTCTAAGATACACAGTATTACACCACATTTTAGATTTGATACATTTAATAGGTGTGCAGTATTATTTATATAATTATGAATTATGTGTTATATTATCCTAAAGAATTGGTGGTTTACTTTGCATCGGAGCAATTAAAGTGGTAGCCCATTTTAGTGAGCTAGGCTACATGGATTTATATGCAAAATGTCAATATTCTCACATATTAGGCCTTTTTTTGTCACAAATACATTTTTAATTTATATTTTAAAATTTATTTAATAAAACAGATGCATTTTAATAACATACTTTGTTATTCATTACTTGTCCTTTAATTTGACATAACTTCTTGGGGAAAAATCTGATTAAGAAATTATTGCGTTTTATAAATTATTTCCTTTATTTTAGTAAAACGTGAGGCACTGTATAATTTCTCTCCCATTATTTAGGCCTAATTAAAACAAGAAACTAATAAATTAAACCTGCACAATTTAGCTAAATCATTGAAACTCTAAAGAATGGACAGAATAATAAAACGTCCTCACATTTAAACTCAAGTTCTCTCATTATAATCAACAAAATGCACGCGATGTAAAAAAAAAAAAAAGAGCTTCATTAATTGACAACGTCAGTGATTTTAAAGGAAGCCTTTACTTGCTTTCATATAATTTCAGAAAAAAATAAAAATAAAATATTGCAGCCTGCATTTAAATGCAGGTGTGTATCTTCTTCCTTAAAATATCAGAGTGCAAGATTTGTGCCATGTGCATGATGCTGAGTGCGACACGCAGCATTTATTCTTATTTGTCTACATATTTTATCTTCATTACAAATCTTGTTTGGTTTAAATTTGGATAATTGCATGTAAAAAAATTATTTACTTTGTTATGCACATGCAAAATGTGAAACTTCCACCTTATTCGCAGTCTATAGTATTTTATAATTATTTGTACAATAATATTTAACTTAACCTGCTTTATATCTTTATTATTTAATGCAAAAGTGATTTATTAAAAACAAGTTTATAAGAGTCATGCATCTGTTTAATCTTGATCAAGAACAACTAATGATCAACGAATTGGAGCGACATCAGCCGTTAGATCATTTTAAAATGTCAAATAGCCTCCAATTTACAGGTTATAACTGCATCTGTCTCGGCTGTAGACTGTAGTGAAGATTATTTTTAATGCGGATCTGTAACCAAACTGTAACCGAAAAGAAATGTGCTCTTTTATTATTCATATTCAAGTGTTTGTGTGAAAATTATTAATGCGCATTCATGACAGGAAGACGCCTTCTCGACCACTTGATTTTTTTTCCTGAAAATGAAATAATTTAAAATTAGGGTGCCTCACATACATGAGAAATATATCTACAGAAAGCTTGAAATGTAAGCATTATGTAATCTGTGAAGGTTGCATTTCTCTTTAAAGGCATGACAGTATACTGTGGAGATGAGAGTCAGCACCGTGAATTTCATCTTACAGCCAACAAGAAAACATTTGCTTATTAATAAATAATTAAAATGTCTCCTTTTTCACAATTATCAGGCTACTTCTGCCTGTGCTTTGTGGCAAACTTAATGCATGTGCTTGAGCGCGGAATATATTAAGGCTCATTATGGATTAGATGTTAATTTCATATAAACATCCGATTAGTTGAATAATGACTTAAATGAAAGACTAACAGTAAATAAAAAAAACTTAAGCGCAAATCATACATATTAAATACCAACAATAAATCACTAATAAAGTTTTAAAAGCATTTTAAATTCTGAGAAGATTTTTGTGAATCCGGCCCCAGGTTTTGACTGCGAATGTCACATAAGTAACGAATTGGCCAGTAATGAAACTAAAAATAATTAGGCCTACATGACGTCTCGGGACAGTTTCTTATCACTGCAATATATTCTTACATTTGTATTGCCAAAACGACTGCAGCGTTGCCGCGAACAATTAAAACTGAAAATAGTAACTACAAAGCAACAAATACATTAGGAACAAATGATTTCGTCTCTTTGGCAGATGCGCGTCTCTTTCGGCAGTTTCTTTGTATCTCTCTTAGAGGCGAACATATTAACAAAAACATATTATACCCCGTTTCCAGCGAAATTACCCAGAACAATTGTACCAGGAACTTTTTTTCCCCAGGAACTATTTTCCCCCCAGACGTGTTGCTTTGTGCGTTTCCAGCATGGTCTAAAGTACCATGAAGATTAGGCAAATAGTCTGGTTACGTAGGTCTGCACGCGTTTCTCAATACAACAAAGTACGCAAATTTCAGACTTGCATCATCGGTAGTTCGGACTTTATAAGTTCGACTCGGGAGTGTGATCTCCTGTGGACGGGACGACGCAAGTCCAGTAATTCTGCAAACAGCAGCGTACTTGAACATCAGTCAGCTCGCCTTGGCTACTGCAATTTTCCTCACTGTATATTTACAATAAAACGAAATAGGATATCAAATACCACTGCCTCCTTTCATTTTCATTTAAACAATAATAGACGCAGAAATGTACTTAGTTCAGGGAAATGTGTATATATAGTACAACCATTACAATGAAACAAAATATTATATCAATTGCCTCTTTTTATTTTCATTTTAACATATAGATAAATATAATACAGACCAAACATTACCTGTTAGATTTACCCAAAACAATTGATATTTATGTTTAACCACTAAAGAGACATCAGAGCCAGCGGCAAATGTCAGTAGGACTAGTTAAGTTGAGATTGCTTTAGGCGGATACATGAGCACTGAGCTCCTGCTGATCGCGTGGAGCTGATCGTCTCTGAAATCTGCAAAACACATTTTTAAATCTTTATAAATAAACCGCAGATTTGAGTTTTAAACAACTACATTCTCGCCTGAAATACTTTTAAAACTACATTTCATGTAGTAATATTAGTAATATTTTGAAAATTATCAGATTAAATGGTGGTTGAAATCATAATGCTGCGTGAACTCAACCAATCAGCATGTTTAGCGCCCAAGTCCCACCCCCGAAAGTTCTGGACCTTTGAAAAAGTACTACCTCGCTTTCTGAGGGGCATTGTTTTTTTAGCCGGAACTTTATTTAGATCCTGGTTCCTACTGTGAAAACAAAAAGAAAACCATCCCAAAAAAAACATTTCCTTAAAAAAATAAAATAAGTCAAAACAAATCATTTATATTGTAATGTATCTAATACTCTGTATGCAGTTGCAAAAATGACAAAAACCAAACCAAAAGTGGCATTTGTCCTACTTTGGCTAAACCTTCTCTGCAAGTTTGAAACCCTCATAAGACACTGTCCATATAAAGAGAAAGAGATTCACACCTTTATTTCATTCCCCACAAGCTATACAGAACAAATCCCAACCCCCTCCAGCTGAACTGAATTCGGTCTGTTTTTTGGCTGCAAACGGTGTGTTGTCATGTTACTGGGTTGAATTTTGCTGCCTGCACTCACAGCAGCCCTACTCTTTTTATTCAATATTTTCTCGCAGCCCAAATTACAATTTTCCCCATACCATAACAATAACAAATTCACAATTGATAATTAATCATTCTTTTTGTGAAAATCATTGTTATTTGTGAACATAGGCATTTGAGGCAGGCTTTAAGACCAAGAAGAATCCTCTGCCAGCTGCTCCCGCTTCACAGCGAGCATGACTCGCGCTAACCACACCCAGGTTCACCGTCTGCAAGTTTTGATTTTTACAAAATCAGTTTGGGGGAATGCAACTTACTGATCATGAGCCCAACATTTAGCAAGGCAGGAAAGCATTCAGTGTACCTGCGTATTTCATTGTAAGTTAATGCTTTTAAATAGAGAGTTAAAAAATTTCAAATAAAAAAACTATTCTTAAACTTGGACCTTATTATATTGAAGTAGCTACACATCCAAACACCAGAAGCAACCTACACTCTCTAAGTGTTCTTTCATTGAAAAGTATGCATTTTTTCATCACAGGCTATATGGTTGAAATAATAGTTTAGTTCAAAACTTTAAATGCCATTGTTTTAAAAAAAAATGCTTTATTGAATAACGTTTTATAGACCCTCCGTTATTATGCTTTAAAATTCCTTGCCATTTGTAATTTCACAGTATTTTCACCTCCTAAATTACCTTGTAAAGTCTCAATTCTATAATGGTAAAATTTACTCAGGCCAATGGCATTTTTTATGACATTATTTATTTATTTATTTTTAGAATAATTGTAGCCTACATAAATGGGTGAAGCAAAACAAATTATTATTTCTGATAACATTTTAACTGCAGGCAAATATAGGCCTACATTATTGTACATTTAAAATATTTGGATCATCCCTTATTCTGTCCCTTATTTTCTTAAGGAATAAACACTTATTTTCTACAAGAATAAACACTATTTTCTTAAAGAATAAAAGAGAAAGAATCACAATTAGCCCTTATTTTCCATTTCAGAAGTTAATTGGCAACCCTAATGATAATGTAATCATCTTTTGACTCCCCTGACAGTGGCACCTTACTCAAACAACAACAACAACAAAAAAAGCCAACAACAACAACAAAAAAATAAAAAGCTGTTGTAGGAGATATGGGAGCGAATAATAGATTTAAAAAAGAAAAAAGTGGGTGCTTGGTTTCCGAAATGGAAAACGAATACCGCTTGTTATCACACTGTAAAAAATGATATGATGAAAAGTCATGATAACATTTTTAAGTTAGGCTACTTTAATTCATAGAAATAATTTTTTACATTTTTTTATACTAGATTCAACTTGAATCTCAATACTATTAAACAGGGTTTAAAATCTCAAGGAGTTTATGTTGAAATGGGTGAATGTCACAGTACATGTTAAATAGCCTAAATTAACTTTTATCTTTATTAGTATCCGAAGACCTTGATTGCATTACCATGAAACTAACAATATAATCAGATTTTTAAATTAACAATTCCAGTATAAAATAGGACAGCAACCTTTATATCAAACATTTTTAAATCATCCACAGCTGAGCAATGCGTGAGGCAGGTTCTGCCCCAGAGTACACGAAGTGAATTTGCAAGCATGGGGGGCGGGGGGGAATTTTACTTCAATATATTACAATTCAATCTTAATCTAATCATGACAAACTATATATCGTTGGGAAGGTCTAAGACTCCTAAATAGATATTAGACCACTTTTTGTTGTTAAAAATTATGTAGGAACAGTAATAGATTAATTTATGACAAGAGTGCACCTCAAAACATATACGGCATAACAGGAGTTCTGACATTTGTCACAAAAAATCTTCTTCGCTTCCTTTTTTCCTATCACATGTTTTAGTAATCCTCATAAATTATATATCATTTGAAAGCTTCATCCTGTGAAAACCATTTTGAAATTGGACACTGAGTTACCATGGAAATCTTACTTTAAAATCTTTTAACGGGCTCCTCCCCCTTGGGAGGTGTCATATTCCAAATATATTATGGTCTTTTAGAATCAAAACTTTTCATAATCTTGACAAAATACATATCGTTAGAAAGGTCTGAGTCTTGAGATTCCATATTTGGTGGTTATTTTGTCACAGACATAATATTGAGAGAGAAATGTATACATTTGTGACAGAAAAATGCATCAAAAAATTCAATAGTGTTTGAATGGCACCCGGTGGCTGTTTGTGGTATAACGCCTAAACAAAATTGCATAGGAACCTACATTTTTTTTATATCAACTTCAAATTTGGAACACAACTTATTTAGACATATGGCTTTAATTTTATAGCAATTTTGGATTAAAACATTTTATAAAATATTAATTTTATATAAAATATAATAAAAATAGTGCAGTACATTTTCTTTACAGTAAATTTTAACTTTTTTATGCTTTAGTTTTTTTAAATTATTTTACTTCTGCAATAATCTGCAGATTGTCTTCTTTAAAAAGATACCCACCTTTAGTCAGTATTCAAAAGCGTTTATGAATTATAACAATTTAAGTTTGAATAGTGTACTTTCACGTCTACGCAACAGCAATGCGGTGTTTGATATGCGCTCTTTTCATTCATAAAGTTTACATTCCTTCACTTTACACACTCATTATTGCGTGACTTTTAGGAGGTTTGTGTAGAATATTATGCTGATCCCCTGGCTCACCTGTTACCTAGCAAACACCATAGTGTTCCAGCCTCAGCCAAATATTAGGGCAGAATTATTTGTTATCCGTTGTTTGTTTTTGAAGCCATTGGCTTTGGGCACACCCCTAATATATATATATATATATTATATAATATATAATATATATATATATATATATATATATATATGTAATGACTGTTAAACAATAGCATGCATAAGAGCCTTTGTGTAAAGGTCTTCTTTTAATTTTTGATGCGTAGACTGTAGCCTAAGACTATCCCACGTCTTGAAATTAACTCACTGTAAATTTTTCTAATGGTTTTTAAGGATGTCACAATGTTATATTGTTGTTATAATGTTATTGTTGTTTTACTTCGTCCTTTCATCTCCATTAAGAAACCAACATTTTACAATTAGGCTACAGTGAGTTTGCAATCCATCCCTCTGCGTCACCTGGTGGCAGTTTTGCGAATGATTTTAACACGCGACTGACTTGCAGTTAACGCCGCGGCCCTGTACCTTGAGTCCTTCAATATTAATGATTCTCTTGTTCTTTCTCCTAGTATAAGATGTTTTTATAATGGGTGTTGAAAAATAGCTGACACATGAGTGCAAAATATTTTGCCAATGTGATCAGTAGTGGGGGTCCTTCCCTTTTTGGACTGTGAAGGTTTTCCCTCAGGTCCATTCTGTTCTGACTCACATAAGGTCAGGAAAGTGACCTATTCATTGAAAATCTCAAAAGTTTATGTTCTATTAATAGTTTTTCAATGTTCTAACTTTGTTTTGAGTATTAAACTGCTGTTCAACGCAGTAAGGGTGATATCTACCCATTTGTTGAATCACAGGATGGGATATTGTTTGAGTTTTTGTGTTCATAGGAAAAGATGTTAAATAATATTAAGTTTGTTACTTTTAATTTGAATGGGGTGCTCAATCAAATTACAGGCAAAAATGTATATTCTTTTATTATTATTATTATTATTTTTTTTTTTTTTGAAAAAATAAAACATCTTTCACAAGTAGAAGACAATAAACTGAATAGGTCAGGTTTAAAATATATGTTTTTATCTGCCTCTAAATCCAGGCACAAGAGAGGGGCGGCAATATAGATATTACGATATTGCTGAAGAGACTTTAAAGGGCTCATATGATGTTGCTAAAAACAACATTATTTTGTGTATTTGATTTGGTGTAATGAAATGTGTTTATGTAATTTAAGGTTAAAAAAAAAACATTATTTTCCACATAATGTACATTATCGTTTCTCCTCTATGCCCCGCCTTTCTGGAACGCATAGTTTTTAACAAAGCTCATGGGTCTGAAAAGTGAGGTGTGATCTGATTGGCCAGCTATCCATTGCATTGTGATTGGCCGAATACCTCAAGCTTGTGACGGAAATGTTACGCACCTTACCATACTGTGATGCCATGTCCCAGTCAGAACACCAGCGCGACAAGACAAAAAACAATTAAGTTTGTTTTTAAAGTTTGTTTGTCATTTGTTGCATCCAGTGAGGACATAATTCCGGATTATAATGACTTATACTGTCTTTTTACGCATTGTGTTGCATTGCGCTGTGTAAACATAAAACCATGTCTGCATTTGTGATCGGAGATCACAATATAACATAAACAGCAATACGAAATAAAAAACAATAAATAAAAATATTGTTGCTAGCCTAATGTCAGTAAGAATGTTTAGATAAAACTTTACTGAGATAGGCTATTCTCTGTTCACAAATATAGCCAAATATGTTTATAACTATAGCCTATATATTGTATAGGCCTACATACAAAGCATACTTGTGTTTATGAATGTAACTAAGCTTCTGTTCATAAATATCAACTCTGGTGTAAGTATTTTGAATGTGCTATACCCGGAATCCTCTGAGGTGTAACTGTATCAAGTAAGCTGTAAATATCACTGATAATATGTGTGCTATGTGGTAATTGTGTTCGTTTTTTTCTATAAATTAGTACTAGTATCAGTGACCATCACAATAATGTTATGTAGTTTGAAAAAAATTTTGTCCTCACATTCTTTCCTGTAACTCTTCTCTCTAAGTAACACACCTGGCTGAAAGGCTCATTGTGCAGCTCATTATGCGGGCCTTTGTCTTCTCAGTTGTGAATCACAGCATTTTAAAATGTAAATCAATATATTCTTTCATATACCTTTCCTACACAAAAAGTGTCTTTAAAATGTAAATCAATATATTGTTTTCTGTGAGTGAGTTATCAAGATGATTTTCACATCATTTTGAAGCAATAACTCTAGGCTTCAAAATCTGTTCTCAAAAGTCTTGTGAACAAATGTTCTCTAGGTGTTTTATTGCCTTATTTCAGTGACTTCAAAATTTAACCACGCATAAACGTCGCTTTCTCAAAAACACAATCATGTACATACATGCTGCTCACATATTATTTTAGCCCAGTTTGTGCTGATTACAATGTTATAAGACTTTCACCATTTATATTTTTATAAGCAACTGAAAAAAAAACACAAATACCAGGGCATGTCAAAACTTCTCTAGTCCCCCAAAACACCCTCAAGCCCCAGAGGGTTAACCACTGATTTCTAGTCATGTCGTCTTTTGGAAGGCCATACAATGTAGTTTCGCTTTCAGAACGAAACACAGCGTCTTCACAACATGGCGTTGGCAGCAACAATACTACAGCAAAAATTAAAGTTACGCTTTCTTTCATTGTGTGAACATTTTGGCGGCGTTATGCAAATTTTCACACATCGTGACGTAGACATGTGGGGGCGTGTTTGAATGAGGCATTTTAGGAGGGTTTTGACGAGTCTTAACTTTTATAAAGAATATCTGTTTGGGTTTGAGACTTTAGTCTTTGCAACTTTAAGGATCTTATCTATTTACAAACAGCTTGTAAAACTCCAAAGGGAAAAGAAAACTTGAAATTGCATCATATGAACCCTTTAATATAAGGCTGAATCCAACATTAGATTATTTTGGGGGTGGTTTAATTCAGTCTAAACTTATAGGTAAAATAAAATAAAATAATGCACTCATGAAAGAGCTGGGGACCATAGATAAATCTTAATCCCACAAATCATAGTTATTCCCATTTTCTTTTCCTCATTCATGGGAATAACAGATTCTTCTGAACACAGTCCAGTCCATTTAACTTTCAACCTGAATAGTAAACCAAATACTATGCTTTGGAGCCTAAACTATTATATTTTAAATACACTCAAAGAGCACATGAAGACAGAAGTTAATATCTACTTGGAAAATAATGATAATATAGGGAGGTACACAAACCAAGTACTTGAGTAAAAGTACAGATCCGTATTATAAAATATTACTCGAGTAAAAAAAAAAAAAAATAGAAAAAAAAAGTACACATTGTCAATTTTACACGAGTAAAAGTACAAAATGACTTGTTTTTTTTATGTACTTAAGTAAAAAGTACAGACAGATGAATGATTATTTTGCAGTTTTTATATAGGCTACTTTTATCATTTAATTTTATATTAGATAAGGAAAAAATAATTATTTTTTTTTATTTTTATAATCCTACTACTCAAAATATCTGGGATATTCCCAAAATAACCAAAAAGGAAATACTGAAAATAATCAGGAAAATATAATTAGATTTTCATAATGATTTTTTTTCTTCTCAAACCTTGTCTGTGGTGTAAAAACACCTCAAATGCCCCAAGAGGGCATCAATCCCACTTTGATAATTACTGTAGTTACCATGTTCTGAACATCACATCCTTTCTTTTTCCCTCAGATGTAATCTATCTAGGTGGTTGAATAAAAATATTTGGACTTAAAAAAAAAAGAAGAAAATCCCTCAATTCAGCACCAGTAAGCTCGTTAGCTAGACAGTTAGCATCAGCTAACATTATTGACTTATTTTCAGCATGGCTATGAATAAACATTTATATTTGTCTACTCGGCTAGTTGATCCAGATACAATAATTAATATTGAAATTCGACATTAGTAACTTTCTTTTAACAGCATCAGACATGAGCTCACAAGATCTTCCGGTTCTTACTTGTTAATTCAGTTAATTGAAGACTCTAAGGCACTAAGCGGTTCATTTGAATCAGTGAGTTGACGACTCGAGAACAGCTGCAATCGGATCATTCCTATTCGTGAATGAATCGTTTGGTGCAATTTGCGAACTGATTTAATGGGTTCATTGGAAAAAATCAGTTCGTTCATGAATCAGACACTGCTTCTGCGTCTCGGAGCACGTGATATATTATGAGTAACGATAAGCTTTATGAAATGTAGTGAGGTAAAAAGTACGATCTTATGCTTTGGAATGTAGTGAAGTAAAAATAAAAGTTACTCAAAATAAAACTACTCCAGTAGAGTACAGATACTTGAAAAATTTACTTAAGTACATCAACTAAACAAAAACACCAATACACTTTAAAACACATATGCTCTGGGATGCATGCGAAGTGGTTTTAAGGGGGGAAATTATTGAGAGACTTACTAAATTAGCAAGATTTAGAGGATTTACGAGGAAAAACGTAAGAAATTTGGATTTCAAGGTGAAACGAGATTAAAAAGATTCAGGCGGAAACTGGTGACTTGCATATGCAAGAAATACAAAAAAGGTTGTATTACCAAGCAGAAATACTATGAGGTATGAGGCAAATCTATGAATAGTTAGGTATATAATTTACATAAACAAGAAGCAGACAATTTGATCTGAAATGATGATGAATGTTGATGAACTAAACATTGCTATTAAAATGTTGAAACTAAATAAATTAACAGATCCTGATGGTTTTATCTCTGAATGGTATAAATCCCTTAAAGAACCACTGACCCCATGCTACTTGCCACCTTTAATTGGATATTAAAAGGTGGGGTTGTCCCTCCCTCATGGAGGGAAGCAAATATTTCAGTTACACTGAAAGATGGGAGATATAATATCCAATTAGCATTTCAACACCTTGGGCTGCCAGTTTGCAGAAGACACAGTGTATTGGAGCCATTAAAGCCAGCAAATGAACTGGGTCAGTGATCACAGATCCTTGCTGACCTAAAAAGCCTCTGCATTCTTCTAAAAAGCTTTATGACCAGAGGCATATTAAAACACTGATAAATCAACTCACAAACTACAGTGTAAGGCAGGGTTACTCAAATCTTACCCTGGCGGGCCAATACGCTGCAGAGTTTAGCTCCAACCCTGATCAATCTCACCTACCTGTGATTTTCTAATGATCCCAAAGACAGTGATTAGCTTCCTCAGGTGTTTGATTAGGGTTAGAGCTAAACTCTGCAGGAAAGTGGATCTCGTGGGCCAGATTTGATCCCTGGTGTAAGGCTTGGCTTGTCATACTGCAGTACACATTTCAACACTAGCTGTCAATATTACATACTGCACCTTTAAGGTAAATTGAGTTTATCCTCACTGTACAACCTATACAGTATTAATTAACTTTACAGCATTGTATAGGCATTTAAACTGCATAATTCACTACATTCACTGCATAACTCACAATGCAGAAACCGATGCAGACCAGTGCCAACAAGTGCCACCCAATGGTAACAGATGCTGATGGGGTAACATACTGATCTGACACAACTCGACAAGTGTGGCTGTTGTTGTTCATCTACACTGCCCGTCCAAAAAAAAAAAAAAAAAGACACGACCTGGATTTAACTAAGCAAATAGTTAAGATCCTCCCATTAGATAATTACTGCATGGATAATTATGTTATGTGCCCAAAGAATGAGGTCAGCTGACTACCTGAATATACTGAATGACCAGGTTATTCCATCAATAAATTTTTTTCTTCCCAGATGGCACGGGCATATTCCAAGATGACAATGCCAGGATTCATTGGGCTCAAATTGTGAAAGAGTATGCAACATCAGTTTCACACATGGATTGGCCACCACAGAGTCCAGAGTCAGACCTTCACTCCAATAAGAATCTTTGGGATGTGCTGGAGAAGATTTTGCGCAGCGGTCTGACTCTCCCATCATCAATACAAGATCCTGCCGAAAAATTAATGCAACTCTGGACAGGAATAAATGTTGTGACATTGCAGAAGCTTATCGAAATGATGCCATGGCGAATGCGTGCCATAATCAAAGCTAAAGGCAGTCCAACGAAATATTAGAGCGTGGCACTTTTCTTTTGGACGGGCAGTGTATGTCTGCCGGTGCATTGTGAATTGGCTTTATACAGGTGCTGGTCATATAATTAGAATATAATCAAAAAGTTGATTTATTTCACTAATTCCATTGAAAAGGTGAAACTTGTATATTATATTCATTCATTACACACAGACTGATATATTTCAAATGTTTATTTATTTTAATTTTGATGACTAGAACTGACAACTAAGGAAAATCCCAAATTCAGTATCTCAGAAAATTAGAATATTGTGAAAAGGTTCAATATTGAAGACACCTGGTGCCACACTCTAATCAGCTAATTAACTCAAAACACCTGCAAAGGCTTTAAATGGTCTCTCAGTCTAGTTCTGTAGGCTACACAATCATGGGGAAGACTGCTGACTTGACAGTTGTCCAAAAGACAACCATTGACACCTTGCACAACGAGGGCAAGACACAAAAGGTCATTGCAAAAGAGGCTGGCTGTTCACAGAGCTCTGTGTCCAAGCACATTAATAGAGAGGCGAAGGGAAGGAAAAGATGTGGTAGAAAAAAAGTGTACAAGCAATAGGGATAACCGCACCCTGGAGAGGATTGTGAAACAAAACCCATTCAAAAATGTGGGGGAGATTCACGAAGAGTGGACTGCAGCTGGAGTCAGTGCCTCAAGAACCACTACACACAGACGTATGCAAGACATGGGTTTCCGCTTTCGCATTCCTTGTGTCAAGCCACTCTTGAAAAACAGACAGCGTCAGAAGCGTCTCGCCTGGGCTAAAGACAAAAAGGACTGGACTGCTGCTGAGTGGTCCAAAGTTATGTTCTCGGATGAAAGTAAATTTTGCATTTCCTTTGGAAATCAGGGTCCCAGAGTCTGGAGGAAGAGAGGAGAGGAACACGGTCCACGGTGCTTGAGGTCTGGTGTAAAGTTTCCACAGTCAGTGATGGTTTGGGGTGCCATGTCATCTGCTGGTGATGGTCCACTGTGTTTTCTGAGGTCCAAGGTCAACGCAGCCGTATACCAGGAAGTTTTAGAGCACTTCATGCTTCCTGCTGCTGACCAACTTTATGGAGCTGCAGATTTCATTTTCCAACAGGACTTGGCACCTGCACAAAGTGCCAAAGCTACCAGTACCTGGTTTAGGGACCATGGTATCCCTGTTCTTAATTGGCCAGCAAACTCGCCTGACCTTAGCGACCATAGAAAATCTATGGGGTATTGTGAAGAGGAAGATGCGATATGCCAGACCCAAGAATGCAGAAGAGCTGAAGGCCACTATAAGAGCAACTTGGGCTCTCATAACACCTGAGCAGTGCCACAGACTTATCGACTTCATGCCACGCCGCATTGCTGCAGTAATTCAGGCAAAAGGAGCCCCAACTAAGTATTGAGTGCTGTACATGCTCATACTTTTCATGTTCATACTTTTCAGTTGGCCAAGATTTCTAAAAATCCTTTTTCTTTGTATTGGTCTTAAGTAATATTCTAATTTTCTGAGGTACTGAATTTGGGATTTTGTTCAGGGTGCGGTTATCCCTATTGCTTGTACACTTTTTTCTACCACATCTTTCCCTTCCCTTCGCCTCTCTATTAATGTGCTTGGACACAGAGCTCTGTGAACAACCAGCCTCTTTTGCAATGACCTTTTGTGTCTTGCCCTCCTTGTGCAAGGTGTCAATGGTCGTCTTTTGGACAACTGTGAAGTCAGCAGTCTTCCCCATGATTGTGTAACCTACAGAACTAGACTGAGAGACAATTTAAAGGCCTTTGCAGGTGTTTTGAGTTAATTAACTGATTAAAGTGTGGCACCAGGTGTCTTCAATAATGAACCTTTTCACAATATTCTAATTTTCTGAGATACTGAATTTGGGATTTTCCTTAGTTGTCAGTTATAATCATCAAAATTAAAAGAAATAAACATTTGAAATATATCAGTCTGTGTGTAATGAATGAATATAATATTAGGAATTAGTGAAATCAACTTTTTGATGATATTCTAATTATATGACCAGCACCTGTATGTGATGGCAATGTTAACTTAGCTAACTGTGTTCTTTTGCTTTTGCAAAATAAAAGAAATGCAAACGGAAAATTGAAAGACAATTTTGTTTTACCCTTACCTTTTTTGTTTTATCTATTAATGATTTGTTATATTTCCATTTCAGATACTGAATAACTTTTAAGTTGGTAAAATGTTGCCTGTCAATGTTACTGGCCTATATTCAGATATTTATGTTCAGATATTATCAATATTAATGCTTCACAAGAAAATAAGTATGGACACAATTTAGTTTTAAATGTTTTAGATACCTGGCCCAGAACTCATTGCAAGCAGACTGCAGACCCTCCACACACACAATGCCAGGCTTTCCTGGCATACTGAACCCAGAAAGGTTCAGCTCCTTTGCCCATTCCAAAATGTTCTTCCTCTTGATCTTATTGTAGATGTGATGGCTATAGATCCAGAGTCTAGTGAAAATCTCTTTTGACGTCATCAAAACATCTTCCTTCTTGGGATCGCTGACAGGGACACTTTTTGTGATATATGCTTGTGCATTGTCATTGATCCACTGCACAGCAGAAAGAATACATACATCCCCACTGCAGTTTTCAGAAAGGTAGGTGTTGAGGTTGGAGTGAAGCATCATCTGCTGTGATCTGGTGAGCACTGAACATCTGAAAAGGGCAAAAAAAATATTATCCTAATAAAAATCTTGAAGAAATTCAACTAAAATGTCTGTAATAATTTGGATCCTAATGGAAATTCAGATAATTTATAGCACTTTATTTGATCCCATTTGAAACTATTAGGACTGGTATCAAATTGTCATAAGCCACTTTTCCACCATCGGGCCAGTGCAAGCCAGTGCTTTAAATGGGCCGGGCTGGGGGCGGCTAATAGCCTCGGACCTGAAGCACCAAGGCCAAAATAGCGCTGCATTTCCACAGTCGGGCCAGAAGCTCTGCTGCGCTTCACTAAAAACCCACCCTTTACACGCCTCCCAGGAACAACATCATGCAACCCCATCATTTTACCAACAAAGAGAAGTTATCAGAAAACGAATAAGAAATAAAACGAACATGATAAAAGCGGCCGTTTGTTTGCATGCATAATGAATTAATTTATCAGGATTGAAAATTAGTCACACAGAAATAAAGCGTTATGAACATAGCCTGCTTATTCAGTCGAGTTTGTTTCTGTTTACTTGTAGTCACAGTAGCCTTCACATTTATCACATTTAGAAAGAATGATAATTTCTATATTTTTATAAAAGCTCCCGAACTAAAAACATTGCTATATTTTTATGACTTGGGCTACGCGGAGCTAAACTCTCAAGACAAGACTTATGACAGATAAAATGTTACTAAATAAATACACGATTGTGATAGAGAATAAGAAGCTGACATCTGATTTCTTCAAGCGGTTGCATTTACCATGTTTACTATGGTAACGTTAATGGCTAGCGTGCATAGTCTTTTGCATTGCTTATAAATATTTGCCTTGTATGGTGATTATAATCCACATTGGATCAAGTTATTTCAACCACTCGCTACTGACTGGAAGTGAGTTTTGAATTTATTTTAAAAAGTTTTTAATGCTGGTGTTATAGCTGTTAGCTTTATGAAATGCTCAGCGGCGCTGACGCTCTCCAGATGCGGAGAAACGCCGCCTTTGTTCATAACCACTCCTCTAGACCCAGCTGGCCCGCTTTGGCCCAAGGTTTTCATTGGGCCAAAAAACCTGGGCCGTTGGCCCAGAGGAAGCACAGATGAGGCACGATCAAGCCCCGGAAGTAACAGTGTTAACGTGACTGGCCCTGGCACGCACTAACATGCCCGCTTTTGGCCAACAGTGGAAACGCGGCTATAGAAAGTGTCAGGGGTGAACTTAGGGATAGGCTAGGGCTTGGCCCTTTTCTCCAATGCACATGGCAATGGTGACACCAGAATATAAATATTCAATATTCTGCTTAGCTAAAAATACAGAATTATGTAATAAACATATACTCAGTCACTGATTACACACATTTAGGGTGCATTCACACTTGTCACGCTTGGTTTGATTAAAACGAACCCTGGTGCAATTGCTCTGTTAGTGCGATTCATTTGATCATTTTTTAACCCTGCCATACAAACCCTGTTTCGCACAAAAAAATCTGACAGAGACCGGTGAAAAGATGGGTCTCAGTCCACTTCCAAACAAACTCTGCGGTTCCAATGATATATGAATGCAACACGGACCAAATACTTCTAAACAAACCAAAAACAGGAAGTAATGACAGAATGCGATGCTATGCGACATGATTTGACGATGTGGTGTACCAAAACAAAATGAGCAGAGGGCAAACGTGGAGCAACGACGAAGTACCTTTTATGAGCTCCTTGTGAGTTTGCAGGTGCTGAAAATAAAATTATATTTACACGCAATAATAACAAACACTAGCACAACACACCAAATCAGGTGTGTTCGACTTCAAGCGGCACTGATCAGACCGATCGGTTAATGGGTGCTTCGATATCATACACCCACAGTGCCACTTTAAGTCTAACGCACCTTTTGTTTAGGGTGTTCAGTGAGTTCCGTCACAATATATTTGTCATTCAAGCCTTTGTCAATCAGGTTGTAAACATAACACTATGCCTTTAGGTTCGCTGTTAAAAATGCCAATGTGAACGCTAAGTGGACCAGGAACAAATGTATAATTTTCCTTTTTGGTCCGGACCAAATGAACCAAACAAACCGAACTACACGTGTGAACACACCCTTAAAAAGGTTGAAATGCTGTTCATTTTTAAAAGTAGGCCTACTGTCACTTATTTTCCAATATTTTTAAAATGCATGTTTAATGGCAGTGCATAATTATCCAGTTAAGTAATGCAGAACCAAGGCTGCTTAATTATGCCATTTATGTGGATTTCACTGTTTAGCCGAACATCCGAAGTAGGGCTGTGTGATATGGGGAAAATATCTAATTGTGAATCTAATTTTTTTGATAGATATTGCGATTGTGATTTGATTTGCAATTTTAAATTTGCAAAGTCAAGCTTCAGATCAATATTGTCAATGTGCAATCTACCATATTTCATCCCACCAATAGAATCCATCAAATAGACACCATTATAGTTTACATTAAGTGATGTTTCATAAACAAATTTCGGGAGGAACATGCACGGATAATTAACACGGCCAGTTCATCATTAGTGATTACACCGTTTACCAATCAGCTCAAGAGAAAACACCTATAAATAATCAAGTACGTCCTACCTTTGTTATCTCTCCACTTTCAGAATTCGGTTCGCTCTGTTGCCATCTTATCACAGACCCAATTTTCCGTCCAACGAAGAAATCTATACCGGGAATTTTTTCAGATTTGCCAGCCCTATGATAACTCCTACCCCGCCAAACACGGCCGCCGAGCACCGCACCGCGTTATCGCGACAGCTGCTCTTCTCGACCAGCCACACGCTGTGGCCAATAGACCATGCAAAGCCCCGAGCTCACCTCGCTCGACACCACCATTGTCTAGCTCAAAGACCCGGCTCTCCTCGAGCGCTGGATCGCGGCAGCAGTAGGCATTCAACGAGCCTGGGCCGCACCCCAGATCTCACTGCAGCAAAGCCTCACTCGCTTCCTGCCGCGGCTTGATCAGCCTTTCACTGCGGCTTTTTCCAGCCGCAGCACAATTTGAGGCTGCCTTCACTAGCGGCGCAGACCGTGTGTTGCAATTTAATAAACTTTTAGAGTTGTCATCCACACTGGAAAGTCTGAGGGCATTACATTTGCCTTACTGTGCATGTATAAACCTCACCGAGATGATACAGACATAAGTTTCATGCGATTCTTCTGGCAGGATCAATTTATTTATGGAAATATTTCACCATTTACTGGCACGCTCACTCAGAATTGATCTAAAACGCAACTGCCCTCGTGTTTTCCGCAGGACAGCAATTGTGAGTACATTTTCTGTTGTCTTTTTAGGACTGCAAAATGAAAAGAGTACAAAGTAAATATCTTTAGAAACAGCGTGAAAGTGAATGGCACATAACTGCAAATTAACGTTACTGCTATAAACATGTCTATTTGTACAATGTGCAGTGTTTCCCACAGCCTTACACTCTATTTGTGGCGGCACTCCCCCGCCCCAATATAGACATATATGCAAATTCATTTTCTGCCAGCAGGATGCACTATAAGAGCAGAAGAGATACAGGATTCTCCGGTGACGGCTGCAAAACAGCTCTCACAAACGCTGCCTTATCAAGCATTAAATGTAAAATGAAATGAAAATGAAATCAAAAATTTTCTAAATACAGTCGGTTTCCTTCTGAAATACAGTGATATAAAAACAACCACATCGGTTTTTGATTTTGAAACGTCAAAGCCTTTTGGAAAAACTATTTGTGGCGGTCAGTTTTGATATGTGTTACAAGACTAAACATGCTTCATTTTCAAAAGCCTCTGTTTCCACAGTTCATACTTCAACGTGAAAACCGCATTCTCAAATTTATTCACTCTGGAGAGCTTTTAAAAAGGCTGGAAGGCCAAAACGAGAGGAAAATATGCTTTTCAACAGGAACGTATTAATGTGGACAAGGCTTGAGGAATTGTCAAATCAGGCAACCAATTGATAAACCGCCAACACAGTAGGCTACCCAGGCATTTTTAGCTTGCCCCGTCAAATGTTAATAACCCTTCTACTTTCCCACAGCCAACAACTACAGGAGCCGGAGCAAGCATGAAGCTGCTTCTACTTGCAACACCGGCCCGCACATCCCAGTATTTCCATCCTGTTACTTCTAACCCCCTTTTTTCTTTTCAGTGTCCTCCTGCTCACGTAGGAGACATTAACATAAGGTGGCCTCTGCTAGCAGTGCAAGCTACACAGGTTCTTCAAGACAGCACACACCCCAACCCCTTCCCATGGCCTACAGCTACAACAGCTGAAGCTAACGTGAGGCTGCCTCCATTTGTAAACATGCCCACATCTCTTCCGCTCCCTCATGCTACTAATAACCATTTTTTGTTCAGTGGCCTCCAGCTCCCCTAGCAAACGCTAGCGTGAGGCTGCCTCCGCTAGCAGTGCAGGCTGCACACAGGGTCTTCAGGATTCCCTTCCTGTGGACTACAGCACGTGAAGCAAGTGCGAAGCTGCTTCTGCTTGCAACACAGACCCTCACATCTCAGACCTTCCTCCTGCTGCTACTTACCCCTTTTTTCCTTTAAAGAGGCCTCCAGCTACCGTAGCAGACACTAGCATGAGCATGCCTCCGATAACGGTGCAGACCCATCCACACCCCTTTTCTTACAACCCCCTCCCCTACTCATGGCCTGCAGCCCCACAGTCTAACCCCAGTGTGAGGCCACCTCCATTAATGGCGCAGGCCGCGATGCCCGCCATTCACACTCTTTTTCCTCCCCTTTCTTCCGCCCCTGGAGCCATCCCAAGCAGCGCTAACCTTGACAGGCATTTTTTGATTTAGCCTGTCTTTATCTTGGGATGAAAATATGTCAGTTAATGAATATTTTTTCGTCTTCATTGACTAAATTAACACTGATCCCAAGCGTAAGCATGCCCCCACAAGCGGCTATGGCAGCTATCCTTCCTCCTCCCCCCTGCATGCTTTCCCCTCCTTCTCTCCATCCCTCCAAACACTCTCGCCTTGGAACCACCCCCTGTAGCCAGCAACATCAGAACACAGATTTTGTCAAAAGGCAGAGGCCTTCAAGATCTATGTGCGGTCAGACCGATTCCATGTCAGAAGCTCACCGAACCCCTCATCAGCCGACCCCTTTAATGCTGTTCACTTAAACTCCTGAACAACCATAGCTAACCCCCTTCAACATCACCTAATCCATCTATGACGGCTCATCCCCACTCCAGCTGTCCCAGCAGCACTCCGCACCCACAGGGGCCCCACCCAATTCCCCCACTGTCGCAGCAATGCCCTCTCCCCACAGCAGTTCCCGCTCCCGCAGGAGCCTTTTTTCTCCATTTCCCCACTGCAGCAGTTCCTGCTCCCGCAGGAGCCTTTCCGTATTTCCCCACTGCCGCAGCAGTGTATGCTCCCGCAGGAGCCCTTTTTCTGTATTCCCCACTGCCGCAGCAGTATCCACTCCCGCTGGAGCCTTTCCTGTCTTTCCCTACTGTCGCAGCAGTGCCCGCTCCCGCAGGAGCTCTTCCATATTTCCCCACTGCCGCTCCCGCAGAGGCCTTTTTCTTCCTTTCCCCACTGCCGCAGCAGTGTCAGCTCCCGCAGGAGCCTTTCTGTTTTTCCCCACTGCCCCAGCAGGAGCCGCTCCGGCAGGAGCCTCCATCCATATATCCCCACTGCCGTAGCAGTGCCTGCTCCCACAGGAGCTCTTCCATATTTGCCCACTGCCGCAGCAGTGTCAGCTCCCGCAGGAGCCTTTTCTATCTTCCCTACTGCCGCAATAATCGCATCTTCAGCAGGAGTTGTCATCTCTCTCTTTCAAGTGGACGCTTCCACGGAAGTCAAATTCTCTTCCTAGACACTGCCAAAACAATTATATACCAAAGGACGTCCAGCACCCATCTAACATTAAGGCCAGCTTTTTGGGGAGTCGTAAACACTTTTATCTGGCTGCTGTCCTGTTCTAATTGCTTTTTGGGGAGCACTTTGGGCTGGGCCAGACTCCGAGCTCAGACCCCTCTCCACTCGTGAAGTGATGTTTCATAAACAAATTTCGGGAGGAGCATGCACGGATAATTAACACGGCCAGTTCATCGTTAGTGATTACACCGTTTACCAATCAGCTCAAGAGAAAACACCTATAAATAATCAAGTACGTCCTATCTTCGTTATCTCTCGACTTTCAGAATCCCTCCGCCAGCCCGATCTCGCACCTTCTCTTCAGCCAAGTTTCTACCCAGCTCAGGCACTCAGGGGAGCACTTTGGGCTGGGCCGGACCAAAGTTTTTTTTTTCAGCAGGCAAGATTATAATGGTATAACTACTTTTACAGAATTAACCTAATTACTGAATTTCACTGGAATGTTTTGTTTATTTTTTATAAATGAACTGTATTTCTTTAGTCAGTTATTAAAGTATTACATGTGTTATTGTATTGTATTTGGGATTTTAAAAAACAAGTGGAAAATGTGCTGAATGTTTCATTTCATCCAAGTGAAATTAGCAAGCAGTTAAACTGAATTTACATTTGCATTTTAAACGCGGAGCCTGGCGTGATTCGACGCGGGTTGCGCGCGTGCGTCAACACTCATCCATACTGCCAGATGTGCTCATGGAGATTTGCGGTGCAGGGCCGTGCACGAATATAACCGAGCGTTACGAAACAGGCTGCGTGAGTGCGGCAAGTGTGAATGGCTCGTCCATGACGCAGGATCCGCACCGCGTGGGGGAGAGGGGGAGCGAGTATTAGAAGTATTTAGAGATATAGGCTGTGTGTGCGGTATTCTGAATTGGGAATAGCGAACATGCATTATAAACTTATTTCAAATTAATCTGTTGGGGAGATAACATTTAGCAATTGATATGCACTGTGAAACAGCTCTTGCAAATCACCTTTTTTGTTCGCTGTCTGTCGTTACGAAGCTTAAGTTACATAATGTTTTTATTTTGTTTTAATTTGCCTAACTATTGATCTGACCCCGTAGACGCCATAATCCCACTATGTCTCTCTTCTGCTCTCTGTTTGTTTTTTTTAATGGTGGGCGTTTACGCAGTTGGCTACAGCAGTGCTGATTGTGGAGAAACGGAGGTGCACTCACTCTGTTGGTTAGTAAGGCTGCCACTCAAGGCTGGCAGTCATGCATATGCTCTGGAACAGAGTAATATCACGTCCACATCGCAGGCTTTTGCGATTAGCAAATCGCAACGTGTCAAATCGTGATTGCGATTCGATTTCGATTAATCAGACAGCCCTAATCCGAACCCCAATGTATAATTTGCCATTCTGCATTCTGCTCCATCTTGAAGCATGCAGAGGAAGCCAGAAAGCCACTAGGGAGCAGTGTCTCTTTTGCAGCTCAATGTACTTTTAATAAGCAACAGCAAGCTGAATTTTACAATAACTTATTTAGATGTGTCAAGTTTCTGTAATATAGGTATGTTCATTTAAAAGTATTTGTGTGCCACACTCTGTGCTCCTGCGTAAGTGATGTGACAAAAAAGAGGAGTGGCTCCACGAAATCTAAACACAAGTGGTAACAGGAGACACATTTAAAAATGACTGTTAATACCAGGAGGAAACTCTAATGCCTTTCGACTGACTACTTGTGACCGGATCACTGATAATCTTAAATACATAGCGATAAATTTTTAATATGATCCCATTTTGTACCACAATATATAGTGGCAGATATGTTGTTACACCCTAGCAAAATTCAAGTCAATGTCAAAATGTCAATGAGTAAACAAATCACAAGAGTTTCTGAAAAAGTCCATTAGCATTAATTGCAAATTCAAGTTATTTAAATACCTGACAGCAATATCTGGCAACACTTTTGGGTAGTCAGTTGGGTAAGTGCACAGCAATGTAATGCTCACCTATCAGGAATTAAAAAAAAAAAAAAAAAAAAAAAATTAGAGATGGACAAAAAAAAAAAAAAAGTTAAATGATGAGGAACACAATGTTTTAATGTATTTTAATGTATTTCACATACTTACTGCAGGGTTCTCCACCTTCAGCTTGATGTTGAATTGGGGTCTGATGCTGGGAGGAGTATGAGCGGAGCCCTCCACATAAGCCCTGAGCTCAGCATGGGAAAGCTCATCCACTTGTAACTCTTCTTCACTCGGAAACATACTTAATAGCAGCTCTATCTCTGCAAATTGTGCCTCTGCTTCCTCTGAGCAAGTCATATTTTGAACATGTGTGTATCAAACTCAAATCCAGTGTGCTTGTGGAACGTTAATTCATAAAAACTGCCAAGACAATAAAAATAAAATTAGTGGGTTAGAATGGATGCAAGCATAATTAATAGTTTTCATGTGACGTCACACCCTTAGAAAGACCCAACTCAAGGGCAAAACAACACTTTTTACTATGTACTAATACTGATATTTAAAGTCCAAATTCAGCTTACCACCTAGCTGTATGTAGATGTTACAAGTGCCCAAAACTTGCAGTTTGTTCACATACAGTATCTTTACTGTTCTTCTTGAGAGGTGAAGGCCCCCCAACTGAGCCTGCTCTAACTTCCGGTTCCTGTCTGCCATGCTGCTGATTGATTTGCGATTTGTTTTCTCTTTGAATCTGAAAATAGAGACACCAGCCACCATAGTCCAACGTTTTATCGGGAGTGAGAGTGCCTGACATCTTGGCAAATTTAAAAGTGCTGGCTAATGCTAAACGTAAATTCAGTAAGATTGTTATTCATGTTAGCACTAATGATTTTCAAAATTGCTTAAAACTCAAAATTATTTAAATATGTAAACAATTTACAGACTGTGAGTCAAAAAGCGTCAGACTGTCCTTGACAAAGTTGTAAATGCCCCACTTTATAGAAACAGACACCGGCATTGTAGGCTACTCTCACAGGAAAACAGTCCTTGTCCTCCATAAACATGCGCTAGGGCTGTGCAATTAATCGCATCGATTGTCATTGTCATTTACATTTATGCATTTAGCAGACGCTTGTTATCCAAAGCGACTTACAGTGAATTCAGGCTATACATTATTTTTAACAGTATGTGTGTTCCCTGAGAATCGAAACCCATGACCTTTTGCACTGCTAAAGCAATGCTCTACCACTGAGCCACAGGAACACTAAACATTGTCAACTGTCAATTAGGCAATATCGCGTTCATAATTGCAGATGAATCGCATGTGATTTCGAACGCGATATTGCCTAGCTTGTCAGTGAACTACGAACCTGTGTAGTGAAAGTCTAAATCTAAAAGCAGGTGTTTTACTACTAATCACGGGACCGCCTTTACTGACGAGATGACATATGACAATCGAATGCAATTAATTGCACAGCCCGAAAATGCACTGCACACATCTGAATATTTGGGTTGAATACAACAGTGTTGTAAATACAACTAAACCACTGATTTCTAATTTTGTCCTCTTTTGGAAGGCAAAAAAAGTAATTTCGCTTTCACAACGAAAACACAGCGTCTCCACAAAACATGGCACACAGGTGGCAACAGCGAGAATATAAAAGTTATGCCTTGTTCTTTGCATGAACATTTGGGCGGTGTGTTATGCAAATCTTCCCACATCGTGATGTAGACATGTGGGGGGTTGTTTGAACGAAGCATTTTAGGAGGGGCGTGGACAAGTCTTAACCTTTTATAAAGAATATCTCTTTGGATTTTAGACTTTAGTCTTTGCAACTTTACAGATCTTCTTTTATGCACCAAGAGCTTTTGTAACATTCCAAAGAGAAAGGGGGGAAAAAATTGAAATCACATCATACGACCCCCTTTAATTGTTGTTGATTTTAATATCCATGTAGGTAATGAAAGATATATTGGGATTAGCATTTATTCTATTATTCTAAAATTCTATTGGGGTTAGACAACACGTGAGGACCTAAACTCGTTGTCATAATCATACTTTAGATTTAATACTATCACATGGAAAATTATGTCAATGGCATTGAAATTCAGCAGCAGAGCAATGATATATCATTATCCAGTCTAATGTATACTCCATATAGCTAAAGCTGCAAACTCAAATCCTTGTTACAAATATGGTAGAACCTATAGCTTCTACAACAAAAGACTACTTGTAAATAATCCTTCTGATGTGTCTCAATTCCTCAGCAAATCCAATAGCTCAGAAAAAGTTCTTGGTGTAATAGAAAAACTATCGACTCTCTTCTTTTTGGACTTTTTTGAAACTTTAATTCCAAGATCGATACTATTAGAGATAAAATTATAACCATGCAGCTGTCTGTCAGCTACAGTATCACATCAGACAGTGCGCTATAAATTCCCTGAGGAACAATTCCACTCATTCTCTGCTACAGGACAGAATTTTTATTTTTTTTTATAAATTATGACATAAAACTAAACCAGCAACATGTATGTTAGACCCTATACCATTTAAAGCTACTTAAAAGAGGGTGCTTCCAGAAAGTCATAGATCCACTTCTGAATATAACTAATTTCATCAGTGTCATTAGGATATACGTCCCAAAAACCTTCAAAAATAGCTGTTAAGCCTAGCTGTTAAGAAAAAAAAAAAAAAAATTCCTACAATATTTCCTGGGATTTATTGCGATAATGGTATCAATGATGATCGATCTCCAAAACACCAGCCTTTGCAGAAATAATTTTCTTTCTGTAAAATAGCAGATTATGTTATGTTTAAGTTGTGTTCCAGTAACTGTGCTGAAAAACATTCACATAACAAAAACAATTACACATTAAATAATTGAAATCAATTACAAAGTTTAAAATGTATATAAAGCACGAGATTTGTATTTATTATACTTTCTCATGGTGCAAAAAAAACAGTGGCAAAATTTGTGCAAACAGCAAAAGAAAGTAGAGTAACAATTGGTCCAACCATGTCTTCAGGTTGGGAATACCAAAATGACCACAAAAACAGTGCCACTGCAAATAAAATCCTAATGAAAGCCAAACACGACATGTTAAAGTAACCGATAAAGTAGTTCATCATGAATCCGTCAATTGACATACTCTTAGCATGTAAAATAAAATATATTGTATGTGGAAAAATGCTATCAACACAAAGTAGGATAGTCTAAGTTTTTGCAACACCTATTGGTCTCATTGGACAAAGTGTGTAAAAATAGTGCAACCAACAATTTCTCAAAACCCCCGTAACAATCCCCGGGACTATGTCTTTCAGTTTGTTTACAAAATAGTACAAAAAACACACAATAACGAATTTAAAAAAACAAATGGGAATAATTAAATTTATATAAAAGTTCAATTAATACGGAATAAACACCAATATACGTTTAATTTCCAGGTAAACAAACAGGTGGGCGTATAATCGAAAAAGGGGGCTGACCAATGGGAAACAGCACTAGGTAGTGCAAGTTATGATAACAAAGCAATAATAGTGGAAGGTTATGTGGATGCGTTTCACCAGCTTTCAAAGACAGGCGATCCGCAAGCGGCTCAGTAGACCTTCAGAATTTCTTTGTGTTAAACAAGACTAAATCAGATCTTCACTGGTATTAGCTTGCTTCAGAAGGAGATGTTCTGGCATGTGTACTACCCTTTGTCCGCCAGTGTTGAGTTATCCACTCTACTACTGTTGTCGGGTCTCTGATGTGTCCCCGCTGCTAGGCAGCCGGAGGTATCATAAATCCTTTTATCCGCTTAATGACCAGCGACCTCGCGTGAGGTTAGGGTATTGGAAAATTTCACATCGTCGGTGATACCCTGCAAACCCGATCAGGCGTACGCGGGATTCATCTAGCGAGCAATGTTGTCATCATGTCTTATTGTTTTGGCACACGCAGAATAGGAAGTCTCCACAGAGTGTGCACTTCAAGCACCGTTGCCATTTTAGTAGTTGAATTCGAATTCACGAACTGTACGAATCGCAAGACGTACCGGTTTCGTGATGGAGTTTTCAAGATATAGCCAGCCTTTTAGGATGCATCTCAGATTCTCTCGGTAGAATTCCTTGAAAAACTTCCAATTTGAGCTCTTCCTCTCGCCTTACTATTTAGAGAAGGTGCAACCACTCCAAAGAGCTTCTTCTGGTTGATCTGACTGTGAAATCATGCTATAGAATTTCTGGTTAAAGGCTAGCTTACTATTTAAAAACAACCACAAAAACATATTCATTAAAAGTAACCGTTTTAATCCATACACTCGAATTAGATACACCTTTGGGGTTACTGAACAAGCAAAACGAACTAGCGTTTATGTCTTAGTTACATTTTTTGGTTTGTTTGTAAAGACTGTTGTTGTTTGTTTTTTGGGCCGGCTGTGCCAAAATTGTGTTTGAGGTCAGTAGCCTATAAGCAGGCCCCACGGGAGGGGGCCTTGATTGTGGTGTGCACACTTGCAAAAATACCGGAAATAACTAATCGTAAACGTCATATAAATTATTTTACGAATTCAAGTCGAAAATTACGATAATGAAATTATTATATTGTGATAGTTAAAAAAGATCAAAAAAAGAAAAAAAAATACGGTATGTTGCAAAGTCCATCATTCCTTGAAATTGTTTGTTTTTTTTGTGTGACACGCTTGACTAATTTGATTCATGGGGGCATTCTTTTTTTAGATTAGACTTTTTCAACATTTATTTCAAAATTCATTTGAAGATTCATGTTTACTTCATGCGGACGCGACTTATACAATAAGAAACCTATCAGTGATTCATATGCAGGCTACTGAACCAAGGAGACTCAGCTACACAATTACAGAGCGTAAAAAAAAAGACGTTACCTTTTGTATTTTATCAGACAACTGGACAGAGGGCTTGAGACTCAAGCTGTGATTATTGGGATAGGGGGCTTGCATGCTACAAATAATGAATTGGACTTGAAACTTTTTAAACATCATTTCCAAGCATTAGCCGTAGACCGGCTAAAAAAACAGCTTGTGAAATAGTCACGATTCCACGTAACGTTATTTACAAAAAAAATCAACAATAGGGGCCTAAGTTAAGTTAACCCGACTTGGAGCCCATCACGTTTGGGGGGGCCGTACAAGTTTTTCGCATTATTGGGCCAGGGCTGGACTCGCTACACCACGGTCTCCCTCCAACGGTGGATCCTAAGCGCCTTCAGCTAGCATAACAACACACTTGACAACCTGCCGACTACTATGAGCCTACAGGCATCTATTTTCATAGAGCTGTGACATTTTGACTCGAACGACTGACAATGGCGTCAGATATATGGGACGTAGGACCGAGTGTATCAAAAACACGTTTTCACCAGCAGGCCTAGTCCGTATAAAGCAGGTTATGTCAGAGTATTAATCTAACTTAGTATAGGCCTTTATCATTCAGAAGAGATTCGACGGAGTGTACAAGAATCACCTGCTGCTGTATTTAGAGCTCATCTGGCGATGAACAAAACCAGAAAAAAACAAACCTGAGCTCTGAAGTAATCAAGAATCTTTTCGACTGATTGTCTTCGGTTTGTCAGAGTTAGATGTGCAGGTCATAGACGAATATAGTAATCTTATATTGTTTTTCTTTAGTGTAGAGGACAGCTGATGTGTGTGAGTATTATACCTAAGGCAAGTACCAGCTCAGGATTCACTATCGTGCTCCGGAAGTCTCACAATGGAAGCCTCATTATTGATAGTGGAAATTACTCTATCTATTACTTTACACTCGAAATCTGTAGAAAATATTTGCGAGGGCTCTAGACTACCTTTTTCCACGGGAGTCGACACCAAGGAGGGGTCTGAGTGTGCAAGCGCGGCACGCCGATGAGCTTGCAACTGAACTCGCAGGACTCGCATTATCAGACTAGCCACATCGTCAGCTACTACTTGCCATTCCGCCTGGTGGACGATCACTTGCGCATAGTCTTGTATTTTTTATTACTTGTGGTCAAGCCCCTTGCATTCCCACCATTTTAAAACACGTATACCCAGAGATAACGGTGGCGAAGATACGAAAAAAAGAAACTAAAATAAGCTACTTATGCCCATCGGCCCCACTTGCACTCTCTGCTACCTGCGGAACTTGCAATCGCACACAAAGCGTGCATGTTGCCCATGGAGACAAGACGTGACTGGGGCAGTGCTTCAACATTAGAAAACTAATTTAGTAGCATAAATACAGAGGCGGTCCTGCCAAGGAAAAGGACAAGACCGGCACTCCGTTGGCGGCCACAGTAACACCAGGCCTATGAACGCTCTTGCGCAAAGTCTTCTCCTTAGGCGTGGGGTTTTTACGATTTCCCGGTAGATAAAAATAAGACCACTTTAACATGCTTAATGTAGTAGAGGCTTTGAAAATATCAAATTAATATACAATTCATTAATATATGAATATTATATAGTATTTTCCCTCATCATCGCAAAATTGGCATAAAGGCCACTCATATCGATCTCTACTTATTAAAATACAGAACTAATATGTACGGCAAGCAGTGAGCCCAGCATAACTCAGAACGCTTTATCCAAATCGCTTACAAATGAGAACATAGAATCTCAGACCAACAAGAGAAGACAACAGTATACAATTGTCATGTCTCAGTTAGTCTAATACAGAACACGTAGCCAGGTTTTTTTTTTTTTTTTTTTTTTTTTTTTTTAAAGAAATATGCTAGACAAGAAAGAGTGTCGTTATTATATCTTAATTAACAAAACTAATTCAGTTTTTCCTATATGTGAGAGCAAAGAGCAAAAATTTATTTGTCCTTTTAATTAATGAAATTTAAACATTTTTTATTTTTGTTAAATAAAGGTGATTTTATTTCTTTAAAAAATAAAGTTTTATTAATTTTTTCAACAGTATAACGTATCACATACATTCTACTAAATAATAATAATTTCTAGGAAAACCAATGAACTAAATACAATGCCTTTATGTAAAAATGATAACTTTTAATTTTTGTGAAAGTGGTTGCATTTTCAAGTGTTCGTTCGCACAGCCAGACACAAAACAAAACAGAACGAGAGCCCTCAAAACATCCAAAAAAAAAAACACAAACAACTAAACCCCCCCCCCCACCCGCCCCCTACGGTCCTTTAACGAACAAAAATTAGCATATTGTGAAACGTTCAAATTTTATTTTTCCAGTAATGTAATGATATAAATTAAACATTTCATACTATTTAAGAGTCATCACATACATGTAGCAAAAACACCAACCTTGAAAATATTTCAAACGGTCTTTTATTTGTTTTAATACTGATGATTTTGGCATACAGGCTCATGAAAACCGCCAAAATTCCTATCTCAAAATTGCATATTCCATTTCAGCCGACCATAAAAGAAAAGTGTTTTTAAATACCAAAAAAAAAAAAAAAAAAAACGTCAACCATCAAATAATTATGTTCAGTTATGCACTCAATACTTGGTCGTGAAATCCTTTTGCAGAACTGCCTGCTTCTGCGGCGTGGCAGGAGCAATCAGCCGGTCACTGCTGAGGTGTTTAGGAGGCCAATGAGCTTTCGATCGCGGCCTTAGAGCTCATCCAGGAGTGTTGGGTCGTGGGTCTCTCAACTTTCCTCCCTTCACAATATCCCACTGATTCTCTATGGGATGAAGGTCAAGGAGAGTTGGCAGGCCAATTGAGCCAGTATACCATACTAAACCATACCTATTGGGTTTTGGCAGTAAACCAGCCATTTAACCAGTGGTTTTGGCACTGTGAGCAGGTGCCAGGGACGTGGCTGAAAAACAAAATCTTCATGGCAGATCCATAAAGCTTTTCAGCAGATGGAAGCATGAAGTGCTCCAAAATCCCAAATCCTGATAGCTAGCTGCATTGACCCTGCCCTTGATTCAAAACACAGTGGACAAACACCAGCAGCTGACATGGCACCCCAGACCATCACTGACTGTGGGTACTTGACACTGGACTTCAGGCATGTTGGCATTTCCTTCTCCCCAGTCTTCCTCCAGACTCTGGCACCTTGATTTTCCGAATGACATGTTCAACTTTGCTTTCATGGCCGAAAAAAGTACTTTTGACCACTGAGCAACAGTCAGTTCGCTGCGTCTCTGTAGCCCAGGTCAGGCGCTTCTCTGCCAGCTGTGTTTCTGGTTCAAAAAAGCACACGCCTGTGGCTGGTGCTCTGGATGTTTCTTCTATCGTGTCTACATACTTTCTACTTACTATCTAACTCTTCTTCTATCTACTAGCTTCTTTCTACTCCCAGACTCAGTCCCATGCTTCCGCAGGTCCCCCAAAGGTCTGGATAATCCAGTCTCTTCTCTTCTCAAAAACAACAATCTTTCTCAGGGGTCCGGTCCACCTCTTCTCTCAGTTGTGCAGAGCGTTTTTTTGCCACACTTTTCCGTTCCCCACAAGAAGACTTCCCACTGAGGTTCCTTTGATACAGCCCTCCCTGGAACAAGCCTAGTCTTGCGTTCAGAAATTTCTTTCTGTGTCTTACCCAACCCTCGTCACCTCCCTCGCTCGCTTGAGGGTGGCCATGCATGGCCTTCATCTGACAGCAGTCCGTCGCCGTCCCTTAATTACTTTACCCCAATAGTGCGGTTTTTGAGTAATGAACCAGGGCTTGGAGTTTTTAAAAAAAAATAAAAAGCCTCATGAATTCTTTTTGCCCATGTTTTTTCGAGAGAGTTAATGAGTTTGATTTCCGAACGCTGATTAGGTTAATAGCGTCGTTTAGAGAACCTTTTCATGATATGCTAATTGTTTTAATGAGATCGAATTTTGGGGTTTTCCCATGAGCTGTCATGGCCAAGTCATCAGGATTAAAAACAATAAAAGACCTGAAATATTTTCAGTATGGTGTGGCATGAAATCTAATATACATGAAAGTTAAATTTTTTATCATTTTACATTTATGTAAAATAATTGAACTTTATTAGGCACAAGTATACATAAAATATATAATCAGTTGATGATTTTGTTATATGCGAATTCATCTTCGGCCAGCAGTAGGCCGTGTAAAAGGCGGAGCGATCCAGGTCTCTCTGGTAAACGTCGGCAAAGGGATGCAGCGCTGAGCTCCCAAACAGCTGGCCTTAATCAAGGCACTACATGGCAAATTGAAATGAAAATAAAATCGCAAATTTTCTAGAATACAGTCGGTTTTCCTTCTGAAATAACAGTGCATCTACAAACACTAAACTACAATTGTGATTTCAAAAATGCACCTACCTTTTTGTGCATTTTGTGTTTTGCAGTTGAATAAAAGAAACAATTTTTTTTATCCCTTACCTAATATCATGAATGAAGATTTTATAAAATATATATAATAGACTATACGATATAGATATATATCAACCCATACACAACTATATAATATATATATATATATATATATCGATATCTATATATCTATATATACACATACTATAGTCTATAAATATATATTATATACTAATATTATTTATAGTCTCTGGCTTGGGTGGGATAAGAGTGTCCTCAGTCAAGCAACCCCTAGAGATTGATGGTGGTCCACTAGAGAGAGCCACAAGGATAAGGACTAGGCCTATTTAAAGCTGTTTTTTAAAAATCATTTTCCACACTTTTTAACAGGAAATTATTCATCTAACAATTTTTTCAATTTAGAAAAATAACTATGTTGTACTAGAAAAAGTATAGTTGTTATATAATCAGTGTACAGATCGTGTTCCCAAAAGTTTTTGAGAATTACATAAATATTAGTTGTTCAAACAAAGTTTTGCTAGCGAAACTGCTTTTAGATCTTTGTTATCCAGTTGTTTCTGTGATGTACTGGAATATAATTACAAGCACGTTCATATGTTGTTTTTTTTTTATCAAAGGCTTTTTTCGACAGGACAAATTACATGACATTATGCAAAAGATCAGTATTTGGGCAGTGTGTGGCCCTTCTTTCTTTTTTCCAGGAACCCTCTGCCCATTCGACTGGGCATGAAGCTCTCATCAACTGTCTGCGGGCCAAATCCCTGACTTGATAGGCAAACCCATTCTTATCGCATAATAACTTACTTTTTTTGGAGAGTTGTGTCAGAAATTATAAGTGGGTTTTGTGTTTGGTTACACCTGCCTCTTGAGGGGCCTACTGTAAGTGTAACAGTGACCCCATATAGTGTGGTAAAAGGCCACCGTTAGTCACACCTAATAAACTTTATAAGATTCTTTAAAAACAAATAAAACAACTTGATGTTTTATTTTCACACAAAATCTGTTTCTCTCATTAATGAGTCAAATAACAACGTATATATTTTTTTTCTTTCTGCAATTTAATAACACAAACCATTTTTAGAGCGCAGTGAAAAATGGCTCCTTGTTTTCTTAAAAGGCGGGGTGATATGTAAATGATACAATTTCACAATCAAGTTTTTCCCCCCCCCCCCCTTTTTCCCCCCCTTTCTCTCCTTTCCCTCCTTTTGGAGTGTTACAACTGTTTTGGGCATAGATATAGCCCCTAACGTGACAAAGACTAGTCTCAAACCCAAGAGATATTTCTTAGAAAGTTAAGACTGGAGATCTGTTCCTAAACCTAGGAGAGTAGCCTATGCCGGCGTGCACAACGTGTTCTCATAAGTGGGTCAATTCCAACTTTGCAAGGACATTCTGCACGTATGATCACAGTCTATTTAATTTTTCATTATTAAAGAATTGGCACTTTTTCAAACTGAGTTTTGAGCATGTAGAGTATGCCTTGTTGTTTGTCACTTCTTTCTCCGATCACAAATGCAGACATGGTTTTTGATGTTTATGGAGCCGCTACGCAATACGCAAAAAGATATTATCTCCGTAAAAAGAGTCATTATAATCCGCATTTAATCTCCCCCTGGATGCACAAATGCCATCGTGTGTCAAAAGGAACGATAGAAGTACAGTATTATGGCTGGACCAAAATATTTGTTATTTATTTGACGAAATTTGAATATTCTATATTTTCTTTATTAAAATTTTTTTCAAACACCTGGCATCCCCTGCCGAACGGTTCCCATTTGCCCTCTGAATATGAAATAGCCCATTAGTTTAAACGTACATGATTCAGTTCATTCTGAAGAGAAGACAAAAATGCCAAAAACCTCAACTGTGTGGGTGCCACTTGTAAATTGAGTCTTTAAACTGGCCTTACCATCAACAGCACATCAAAAGCACCTGTAACTGAGTTTCTGTCAGTAGTAGTACGCCCTATGGTAATAGAGTAACCCAGCCTTATACTGAATTTGTCTACATTAAAAAGTAGTGCTCTTAACACTTCTGGCTCACGCTGTTCTTGAATTTATGTAAGGAATAAGTGTATGACGGGCCGTTGAATTATTAGAAAAATAATGAACACCACCCGAGTGGTGATGTGGCCACGGGACGCGTGAAGCGGGAGTATTCTTCTAATAAAGCCGCTTTCACACTGCGATTTACCGGGAAAATACATGGGGGTAATGTGTTCCTGGCAATTGGTCCCAGTTGGGTCGCTTTAGATTTTGACCTCTTTCACGCTGCCATGATTAACCCGGAATAAGTGCGCGTACGCGCTTCACAACAACAACCATGAAAGGTGGAAGTACACGTGGAATGGACACCTGAAGACCACGTGATATCAGGGTGTGATGTGTAATGTACGACTCGAAAAGGCTAGGGCATATTAACTTTCACTTAAGCTGGGCAAACCGATCTCCGCTTCAGCATGGAAAGTGAGGAACTAAACTGATTCTCTGCTTCGTTACAGTTTGCACATAATTGTTTTCAGATTCAATCGCGAACACTGATCTGCCCTTCAAAACACGCCGCGTAAAAGAGTCGGCGTTGACTAACGTGAGTCATCACTACGACACACCCTTTTACAGGCATAAGTTCTGGCTTTTGTTCACACAGAGCTCGGTTCCGGGACTGAACCCGGCAATTTTACCAAGGTCCCCAAACCCATGGATTAACCCGTGGGACGTGCTTGCATCCACACAGAAGGCGACCACCTGGCAACTGTTCCGGCAATTTTCGGTGTCCCAACGTGCAGTGTGTAAAGGGGCTTAATTCAATGACCCTGGAGTCAATTATTCCCGCTTATACTACAGTTAACCACACCTCAAAAACATTGAATCAGATGATATACTTTAAAGGGATTTCCCCAGGAAACACTACTGGCACAAACTCAGAAACGTTCGGTCAGCCAATCAGATTAAAGCATCAACTGCCCGTATATATAAAAGGTTATTCATTCTAAACATGTCACGTGGTTCCTTTTTGCCCAAAAGGCGACACTGCTCCCTTGGGGTCTGCAGCAACACACACACCACCATGAAGTGATTGGATGAACGTTCTCGACTAATACAAATCAAAACAGACAGACGGACCAGACACACACCAAGATTCCTCCCTTTATTACAACGTGTCTACACAATATGCGACAGTTGTAGTGTTGCAAAACGCGCTGCACGCTTCTTTTTCTTTATTATATTATTTCAACAGCCCTTGCTACGTGTACACGTTAAGCTAAGATGAGACTTAATATAGCACTTGTATATCATTGCTCTTTTGTTGATTTTTGATTGCTTCCACTGTCCTCATTTGTAAGGTCGCTTTAGATAAAAGCGTCTGCTAAATGACTAAATGTAAATGTAATGTAAATGTCTGTCTACACCATAGACTGTATGAAAGTTCTACACGGGACGCGACAAAGCGACCATTGAAAATCATTTGAAATTTGTGTCAGTACGTCATTTGTCAGCCAGTTCTATTGTATTTTCCCGCTGCTCGCGTCCGGTGTAGACACGGTGTTAGAGAGAAGAATATGTTCCAGCCCCTCCCTCCAAAGCTTCAAATATTCGGTGTTGGGTTACTACCGAATCTTCGAAGTGCAAAAAACGGTATTCAGACCAGCCCTATACAGTATGTGGAATATAATGTTGTTTTTGAACATTAAACCGCCATAAACACATTGCATTACACCAAAAACACAAATTAATGTTCTTTTAAGCAAGTCCATATTTTCCATATTTACATCCTCCAACTTTAACCTTTACCCCCGTTGTACCCTATATGTTTATATAACTGTAAAAAGGTTTTTTTTTTTTTTTTAAAAGAAGATTAGTCTATATTTATATAAAACATTGCATTATATTATCTAATGTAGTCTAATTATTTATATTATCTAATTAGTCTAAAAAATTATTGACCTTAAAAAGGGAATTCATGAGCAATAAATGCTTCATTTTTTTTCAAATAAGCTATATTATATTATATTATATTATATCATATTGTATTATATTTTTATAAAGAATTGAACTCCACTGCATGAGATTGTTTTTAAATGATTTTTAAATAGAATTTTTTGGTAAGTAACAGCACTGTAAAAAAATGTTTTGTCAGGTAATCTTAAATGTGCATCATTTATTTACATCAAGGGTCAAATCAAATATACATAGCACACTAAACTTAAATATTACACACTTTTTTTGTGTGTGTGAATGCTGTACAGGTCTGGCATAAAGAATGCGTTTGCTCAGGTTGAAGAAAACAACTCCTTGAAACGTTTGTGTAAAAAAAAAAAGGAAAGAAAGAAAGAAAAAACATCTTATATGCAATAAATCTTCATCTATGGTAATGCATGTAAACGCTGTGTAAGAGCCGGAAGCTAGTTGTCGGTCGAATGTGTCCGAAAAGCTCCTCTTGTCGATCGGTTAAATACAGCCGCAGCCAAAGTCAAACATACATAGAGTTTTCTAAAATAGACGGGCCATACCTTATTCAGCACCAATCAAAGTCGTACGAGATTAATCTTGTGGACACTGACAGCAGAATTCCGAATGTTCTTTTCTTTCTTTCTTTCTTTCTTTTCCTTTCTTTCTTTCTTTCTTTCTCTTTCTTTCTTTCTTTCTTTCTTTCTTCTTCTTCTTCTTCTGCTTCGTCTGCTTCGTCTTCTTCTTCTCTTATTTAATGGCGGACTGCAACCAACGTTAAGGTGCATACCGCCACCTACCGTGTATTGAGTATGTATACTCAGGTCATTTTTACAATTTTAGATTCTATTCCACAACCCTGAGTCTTTTAAAAAATTTAAATAGTGCTACCTTCCTGGTGATTCTATTTCCCTTCTCCCTCTCCTTCTAATCCCAGTATCCCTACCAGATTCCACTCCCGCCCTGTCTCCTGAACCTTATCTTCAAATTACCCCGTCTTTCCACCTCATTCAATGTACAGTAAAATATTTCATGTTTCAACATTTTCTTTAACCCCACAGTTTTCACATTCTCTCACTATTTTTTTTCCTTTCCTTTCTTCCCCATTAAAAATAATGTGCCATTCAGCCCTGTGTGATCCCTCTCAATCTTTTCATTACAATTTCCTCTCTCCTGGTCTTTTCCATGTTATTCTTTATACTGTCAATTTTTTTGTATTTTATATCTCCTACCTTTCCTGTCTTCCTCCCGCCATTTCTGCCATATTCAAGTCCTTTTTTCTTCTTAACCACTGCTTTTTACCTTCGCCCTTTTCCCTAGTGGAATTGAAACTATTATTGCCTTTAGCAGCGCCTCTTTTAAAGCGTTTGTATGACTTTTCTCGTTCCCCTTTAACACCCATCATGTGCTGGCACCAGCAAAACTGTACATCGATGCCACCCCCGATGTAAGTCTAAATTAAACTGAGAAAAAAGTTCTATTAGTAGAGCTTCATGCGCTTCTATGACCGATGTCACTGACTGAATACGTTTTAATGGACCGACTAAAAAGTCGCTGTGCCACTTAGTACCACCATATCACCATAACCCACGTGCTGTTGCAATAATGGCTGCCACTAGTGTTCTTACTGTATATACAGGATAACCGATAAGAGACGTCTTGTGGAGAATTCTGCAGTAAAATGTATGTTCCGGACGCCACGCCAATTACTGTTGGTTCTGGGATCCGTCTGTGTGTAAATCTTTACATACTTATAATAACTGTTTAGTCTGTAAATGCTTGTTTTAACTCCCACT